>NC_080726.1:17430704-17453204 GCF_019097595.1 Hemibagrus wyckioides | reverse complement strand
GAACCTCTGAACACTCTCCCCTGAGGAAAATGTCCAGTGTGTGTGAGTGAGTGTGTGTGTGTGTGTGAGAGAGCTCTGCAGTAATCTCAAAGATGTCCCAAATTTACATTTACTCATAAATTTATTTCCTCATTGTTTCCAGTCTGCAAAAATTGCCTACATGAAATGACCCAGTAAATTGAAAGGAAGTACTAAAAACAACCACTGTGTGTGTGTGTGTGTGTGTGTGTGTGTGTGTGCAATCATGCATGCTAAACACTAATTGGCTCTTCTGAGGCATATGGTGCATATAAAAGAAAGCACAAGTGTATTTTCTTTGTCTGATTTCCTACAAAGCCTGCTGACATTTTACCTTATTTATTTATTTATTTATTTATTTATTTATTTATTTATTTATTTATTTATTTATTTATTTATTTATTTATCCATCCATCCATCCCTCCCTCCCTCCCTCCCTCTTTTTTGGCAGGGTTCAGGTCCACTTAGTGTTAAGGGTTGTGACAAATCAATAGAAAGTTGTTCTGACATCCAATGATGAAACCTTTACATTCTGAATGGGCGTGGTCTCTTCTCAGTGGCCCCGCCTATATCTACAGGGCAATACAGGGAATATTGAATGGTATTAAGGATGAAAAAGTCACCAGATCTCACCCCAGATGAACCCAGACAATGATTTATAATCCCACTCTCTGTGTTTATAATGATTTGTAATCCCACTCTCTGTGCTTATCACACTCTCTGGTGTTCATAATGATTTATAATCCCACTCTCTGGTGTTCATAATGACTTATAATCCTGATCTCTGGTGCTCATAATGATTTATTATCCCACTCTCTTTGTTTATAATGACTTATAATCCCACTCTCTGTGTTTATAATGATTTGTAATCCCACTCTTAGTGTTTATAATGATTTATAATCCTACTCTCTGTGTTTATAATGATTTATAATCCCACTCTTAGTGTTTATAATGATTTATAATCCCACTCTCTGTGTTTATCACACTCTCTGGTGTTCATAATGATTTATAATCCCAGTCTCTGGTGTTCATGATGATTTATAATCCCACTCTTAGTATTTATAATGATTTATAATCCCACTCTTAGTATTTATAATGATTTATAATCCTACTCTCTGTGTTTATAATGATTTATAATTCCACTCTTAGTATTTATAATGATTTATAATCCCACTCTCTGTGTTTATCCCACTCTCTGGTGTCCATAATGATTTATAATCCCAGTCTCTGGTGTTCATGATTATTTATAATCCCACTCTCTGTGTTTATAATGATTTATAATCCCACTCTCTGTGTTTATAATGATTTATAATCCCACTCTCTGTGTTTATAATGAGTTATAATCCCACTCTCTGTGTTTATAATGATTTATAATTTCACTCTCTGTGTTTATGATGATTTATAATCCCACTCTCAGTGTTTATAATGATTTATAACCCCACTCTCAGTATTTATGATTATTTATAATGCCACTCTCAGTGTTTATAATGATTTATAATCCCACTCTCTGTGTTTATAATGATTTATAATCCCACTCTCTGTGTTTATAATGATTTATAATCCCACTCTCTGTGTTTATAATGATTTATAATCCCACTCTCTGTGTTTATAATGATTTATAATCCCACTCTCTGTGTTTATAATGATTTATAATCCCACTCTCTCTGTTTATAATGATTTATAATCCCACTCTCTCTGTTTATAATGATTTATAATCCCACTCTCTCTCTGTTTATAATGATTTATAATCCCACTCTCTGTGTTTATAATGATTTATAATCCCACTCTCTCTGTTTATAATGATTTATAATCCCACTCTCTCTGTTTATAATGATTTATAATCCCACTCTCTCTGTTTATAATGATTTATAATCCCACTCTCTGTGTTTATAATGATTTATAATCCCACTCTCTCTGTTTATAATGATTTATAATCCCACTCTCTCTGTTTATAATGATTTATAATCCCACTCTCTCTGTTTATAATGATTTATAATCCCACTCTCTCTGTTTATAATGATTTATAATCCCACTCTCTCTCTGTTTATAATGATTTATAATCCCACTCTCTCTGTTTATAATGATTTATAATCCCACTCTCTCTGTTTATAATGATTTATAATCCCACTCTCTCTGTTTATAATGATTTATAATCCCACTCTCTCTGTTTATAATGACCCAGATGAAGATGGTTCTGTTATCAGTCTGGTTCCTCCCAAGGTTTCTTTCTCATATCTCAGGGAGTTTTTCATTGCCACAGGCCTGCTCATTAGGGATAAATATAAATATTAATTTAAATAGGTTTAAAGTCTACTATTACCTTGAACCTTGAAATTTTTTGTTCTATGTTTTTAGATAATGTTCATTGTTAAAAGCACTCTACAAATAAAAGTGAATTGAATATATCTGTAAATGTATTCTGTGTCAGGAAAAGAAAGGAAAAGAAAAAGGTTTGTTTGTTGACTAAAACACTTCCAGGGTAGAAACTGTACAGCATTTTGTTCTCTCCCCCAGGACTCCTTACTGTCTTCTGTTCCAACCCCACACACTGAGCAACTCGGTGGTATTTCACAGCCCATTAGCCTTGAATCTTGAGATGTCTGCTTTTGTGTGTTCCAATAAACATCTGTGTCTTGTAGTAGAAAACAAAATGGAACTTAAACTGGGTTTGTTAACTAAAATAAGAAGGAAGTCTGGCTGACTCAAATGCTCTCAGAGCCTGGTGAACTCTGGTACTGCGACAAGTCTGTGAGTGAAAAGAGGAATATCGCATCTCAGACCTTTTCAAGGTTGGCTGAATGCTTATTGCCTGTCAGACAGATTCTAACAGTGTTTGTCTGTAGTCCTGACAAGGTGCTGTTCTGCTGGTAGACAGTCCTGTGCCCTGTGCTCAGGCACATCCACAGAAAGGTTATCCATCACTCAGAGATTCAGTTTGTGCTCTGATAATGTAGACGCTTTCATTGTCACTCTTACCTCTGGTTGTGTTGTGAAAATGTCCGGTGTTTAAAATGCGTGTTGATCAAATAGAACAGTTGAGATTCACCAGGTCACTTGGTTTAACCAAGAAGGTCTAAATGATGACCATGTTGGATGGGCGGAGCTTTAATCACATGACATCATGAGGCAATAACTTGGTTATTTGTACACAATAAGGAAACCAGTAGATGGAAAGACTGCAGAACTCCTGGCGGTTCTCCGCTGAGAACCACGCTATCTGTCTGTCTGTCTGTCTGTCTGTCTGTCTATCTATCTATCTATCTGTCTTTCTGTCTGTCTGTCTGTCTATCTATCTATCTATTAGAATGAACCATGAAATACAGGTGTCTGAAATTATTTTACATAATTTTTTTTGTAGTGTACACGTTCACGTGTGTGTGGATCACAATGTGTGTTTGAACTATAAGATGCCTCTGTGCTGGACGATCCTATTTCAGCGTTAATCTTCTGACAAACGGACGTGTCAGTCCTGTGCAGCAGCTTTAGAGCTGTGGAAGGAGGATTAGGTTATTTCTGGCCTTCACTATGACTGTTAGGAAAGTGTGTCTAGTTAAATATTCATTGTATCATTTTCATCTGACTGAGTCCACACACACACACACTGTACACACACACACATATATTCAATTCAATTCAATTTTATTTGCATAGCGCTTTTAAAAATGGACAATATCGCAAAGCAGCTTTACAAGAATATGCACACTGACCTTTACCTATACAATCACAATTTAACTAGGATTGAATTTATCACTGGTTTTATTATAGCAACATGAGATTTATATCTCAGCATTTTGGGGGGGAAAGTATGTTTTGGAAACTATTCTGTCTTTCATTTCAGACTCATTACCTAGACAAGGTTTTGAGAATGAACTGACTAAAGATAAAACCTTTCTGAAGAATTACTTCTGCTCAATAATTTTATATAAAACATTTCACACACATTTGGTATTTCTGTGCATAAAAACAGACATATTCAGAGGGGGATTGTACCTCCTTCTATAAGGTAGAACAGGAATGACAGAGCCAGAAAGAAACCAAACCAGCGTTTCCATAAAACTTTCATCACTTATGAATTTTATGTTGTATAATTTAAATCCACGCTGCACTCAGTCACTTTACATTATACCCTTCGATACACACTTCATTTCATTTTAAGCTTCACACTTCAGGACTCCAGGTTCTGACTTTTTACACACTTTATACCTCAAACAATACGGATTGTGTTGGGTTTGTTGAGTTTAGTGCAAGGATTAGAAATGATTTACTTACATAGATGTCAGAATGCACATCTCTTACGTCTTTCATTTTTTTATTCTGTATTTTACAGATGAAATTTACTTCTAATGAGGACCTGAAGTGAAAAGAACTCAATGTTCCCACCCAATTTCAAACCGAGGACCTTTCACGTGTTAGATGAACGTGATAACCACTACACTACAGGAACTGTGTGGTATAGAAGTGCTTGCAAAAATTGGAATTAGCCACAATTCTATTGTCAGAGATGACTCCAGTGTGTCCAGAATGTGACATCACTGTTAGATTGAGACATTTGTTTAAACTTCGTGAACGTGACTGACTGCGCAGATGGTGGAGGTGATGTGGTACTGACTGTTCAGATGGTGGAGGTGATGTGGTACTGACTGTGCAGATGGTGGAGGTGATGTGGTACTGACTGCACAGATGGTGGAGGTGATGTGGTACTGACTGTGCAGATGGTGGAGGTGATGTGGTACTGACTGCTCAGATGGTGGAGGTGATGTGGTACTGACTGCTCAGATGGTGGAGGTGATGTGGTACTGACTGCGCAGATGGTGGAGGTGATGTGGTACTGACTGCGCAGATGGTGGAGGTGATGTGGTACTGACTGCTCAGATGGTGGAGGTGATGTGGTACTGACTGCGCAGATGGAGGAGGTGATGTGGTACTGACTGCTCAGATGGTGGAGGTGATGTGGTACTGACTGTTCAGATGGTGGAGGTGATGTGGTACTGACTGCTCAGATGGTGGAGGTGATGTGGTACTGACTACGCAGATGGTGGAGGTGATGTGGTACTGACTGCGCAGATGGTGGAGGTGATATGGTACTGACTGTGCAGATGGTGGAGGTGATGTGGTACTGACTGCACAGATGGTGGAGGTGATGTGGTACTGACTGTGCAGATGGTGGAGGTGATGTGGTACTGACTGCTCAGATGGTGGAGGTGATGTGGTACTGACTGCTCAGATGGTGGAGGTGATGTGGTACTGACTGCGCAGATGGTGGAGGTGATGTGGTACTGACTGCGCAGATGGTGGAGGTGATGTGGTACTGACTGTTCAGATGGTGGAGGTGATGTGGTACTGACTGCGCAGATGGAGGAGGTGATGTGGTACTGACTGCTCAGATGGTGGAGGTGATGTGGTACTGACTGTTCAGATGGTGGAGGTGATGTGGTACTGACTGTTCAGATGGTGGAGGTGATGTGGTACTGACTGCGCAGATGGTGGAGGTGATGTGTTACTGACTGTTCAGATGGTGGAGGTGATGTGGTACTGACTGTTCAGATGGTGGAGGTGATGTGGTACTGACTGCTCAGATGGTGGAGGTGATGTGGTACTGACTGCTCAGATGGTGGAGGTGATGTGGTACTGACTGTTCAGATGGTGGAGGTGATGTGGTACTGACTGCTCAGATGGTGGAGGTGATGTGGTACTGACTGTTCAGATGGTGGAGGTGATGTGGTACTGACTGCTCAGATGGTGGAGGTGATGTGGTACTGACTACGCAGATGGTGGAGGTGATGTGGTACTGACTGCGCAGATGGTGGAGGTGATATGGTACTGACTGTGCAGATGGTGGAGGTGATGTGGTACTGACTGCACAGATGGTGGAGGTGATGTGGTACTGACTGTGCAGATGGTGGAGGTGATGTGGTACTGACTGCTCAGATGGTGGAGGTGATGTGGTACTGACTGCTCAGATGGTGGAGGTGATGTGGTACTGACTGCTCAGATGGTGGAGGTGATGTGTTACTGACTGCTCAGATGGTGGAGGTGATGTGTTACTGACTGCGCAGATGGTGGAGGTGATGTGTTACTGACTGCGCAGATGGTGGAGGTGATGTGTTACTGACTGCGCAGATGGTGGAGGTGATGTGGTACTGACTGCGCAGATGGTGGAGGTGATGTGGTACTGACTGTTCAGATGGTGGAGGTGATGTGGTACTGACTGCGCAGATGGTGGAGGTGATGTGGTACTGACTGTTCAGATGGTGGAGGTGATGTGTTACTGACTGCGCAGATGGTGGAGGTGATGTGGTACTGACTGCGCAGATGGTGGAGGTGATGTGGTACTGACTGCTCAGATGGTGGAGGTGATGTGGTACTGACTGCGCAGATGGTGGAGGTGATGTGGTACTGACTGCTCAGATGGTGGAGGTGATGTGGTACTGACTGCGCAGATGGAGGAGGTGATGTGGTACTGACTGCTCAGATGGTGGAGGTGATGTGGTACTGACTGTTCAGATGGTGGAGGTGATGTGGTACTGACTGCGCAGATGGTGGAGGTGATGTGTTACTGACTGTTCAGATGGTGGAGGTGATGTGGTACTGACTGTTCAGATGGTGGAGGTGATGTGGTACTGACTGTGCAGATGGTGGAGGTGATGTGGTACTGACTGCTCAGATGGTGGAGGTGATGTGGTACTGACTGTGCAGATGGTGGAGGTGATGTGGTACTGACTGCGCAGATGGTGGAGGTGATGTGGTACTGACTGCTCAGATGGTGGAGGTGATGTGGTACTGACTGCTCAGATGGTGGAGGTGATGTGGTACTGACTGTTCAGATGGTGGAGGTGATGTGGTACTGACTGCGCAGATGGAGGAGGTGATGTGGTACTGACTGCTCAGATGGTGGAGGTGATGTGGTACTGACTGTTCAGATGGTGGAGGTGATGTGGTACTGACTGCGCAGATGGAGGAGGTGATGTGGTACTGACTGCTCAGATGGTGGAGGTGATGTGGTACTGACTGTTCAGATGGTGGAGGTGATGTGGTACTGACTGTTCAGATGGTGGAGGTGATGTGTTACTGACTGTTCAGATGGTGGAGGTGATGTGTTACTGACTGTTCAGATGGTGGAGGTGATGTGGTACTGACTGTTCAGATGGTGGAGGTGATGTGGTACTGACTGTGCAGATGGTGGAGGTGATGTGGTACTGACTGCTCAGATGGTGGAGGTGATGTGGTACTGACTGTGCAGATGGTGGAGGTGATGTGGTACTGACTGCGCAGATGGTGTAGGTGATGTGGTACTGACTGCTCAGATGGTGGAGGTGATGTGGTACTGACTGCGCAGATGGTGGAGGTGATGTGGTACTGACTGCACAGATGGTGGAGGTGATGTGGTACTGACTTGATAATCAGAGGCTATTTTGTGCGGATTATGTACGATCTAAAGGCTTGTATTAGAAGTTGAGTAAAATGTAACATGAAGAAGGTTACTTGAGGCCACCTGGCGTCTGACAAAACATAAATAAATAAATAAATAAATAAATAAATAAATAAATAAATAAATAAATAAATAAATAAGCATTAACCTCGAAACAGCGCCATAAAATCAACGTGTGGCCAAAAATATATTGCATTCGCAGTAATAAGAACCACCATTAATCAGCCTCTCCAGGATTTCAGGATTTTGCGATAGCAGACATTAAAAAAGAACCAAGCAAAATCGGTGATATTTTAATTTTCTGGGATCTTTTAACTTAAAACAAAATTATCGCAGTTTTTCTTTTTCTTAGATTTGGGCCGAGACGCGTCGTGTGACGTCATCACAAAGCGCATTCAGCCAAAGCTTTTTAATTCACGTGCGTCAAACATCAGTACAGCTCTCATAGTTATTCCATACTGTATGTGTCTTTACTGGTAGGAGTGTAAAATAAGAATTCTGTGCTTGCAGTTTCGCCGATTCATGTTTCAATTATTATTTTTTAAAAAGCTGCTGCAAAAGCAAGCATTTGGGGCAGCAAAACTCATAAAACAAAACAAACAAACAAACAAACAAAAACATGAGCTCATTTATTTCCTTTATTCCTGGAACTGTTTAAATCTCAGGCCCTTATTAGAAGTATGATATTTCATCTGCACCAGGAAAAAAAATAAGGAAATGAAAGGGAGAAAGAAAGCTTTTTACATTTTCTTTAAAAAAAAATACTCACTGCGATGTAAAAAAAATAAGTTTATTTTAAACGCTAAGCCATTTAGAATGTAGTTTTTAAGCATTGTTATTCTTCGCGTTTTTCTTTTCATTCTCTGTATCATATCTAGTTCAGTGTATTCTTTGCTGTATGGTTTATTTTTGTTTATTGTTTGTGCATTGGCTTGGTCACTGTTTCATGTGTGTACCAATAATTCCAGTGCAAAAAAAATATTTATTTCCTAATGGTTAATCTACACACTTCATTCTCTGTGTAAAGCAGACTTGCTTCTGATGTAAAAATCCTTCTGAGAAAAAAATCCTGAGTTTATATATATATATATATATATATATATATATATATATATATATATATATATATATATAAACTCAGGATTTTTTTCTTATCTGCTATAGATTCTGTGAAATACTTAACCAGCACTTGGGGAAAAGTTTACAAAATTACTTTGATGTGGAGGCAAAATATCAAAACGTCATATTCATCGAAAATCACAAAGTTAGCTGTATAGAATAGACAGACTATTGGGGCAAGAAATTGTGCGTTATTGTGTGTCATTTCTCCATCTTCTCCAGGTCTGTTTATAAGTTAAATAAAGGATGTACTTTTTTGCCTAATGTTATTATGGCATAAAAATAAAAGTGCAGTTCATGCTTAGAATTGTGTAAGTACCCCATCTAGTGGACAGGATATATAATGTCTTCTTTCTGCCATTTCTTTATTCAGAATTTCACAAGTGCAGCTGAAATACCGATCTTCTAATGAGCTCCTGAAATAAAACTATTTTGGAGTGAATAAAATCCATTATAAAGCATGTTCCCGCCCGGTTTCGAACCGAGGACCTTTCGCGTGTTAGGCGAACGTGATAACCACTACACTACGGGAACCTACACGCGGTAACCTTTGTATTTTTGTAGCCGAATCGATTATGCATTACAGAAAATACTACTTATTAAACTCTACATGAACGAAGTAATAATATATTGCGTTAACTAATATTTTAATATAATGAATGTTTCGAGTTTTCCATTTTCTAAGTGGTCTTCGATGCTTTACTGCCACCTACTGGAACCTAATAGAATGTTCCATAATTAAAAGTACTCTGAAAAAGGGAAATTGTTGAGTTCTTTATTAAGCATGCAAGAGGAAGCAACAAAGAAAATTCCTGGGGAAACTGGTGAGAACATGGACATACCAGATTAAAAAAACAAAGGAAACTTGGAACGACCTTGAATCCATAAAGTGCTTAAAAACTATAATTTGGTGATTTTTTTTACATTAACATTTTAGTGGTTTCAGGTGTAAATATTGAAACAATGTCAGTGATAACTTTCAGTGATTCGGTTTAATCACAACATAGTTCAAAATGTTAAATCAGTCCAAACGTCTTGATTACATTTTACAAATTTCATAATGATAAGTAACTCAAACAGCTTTCATTAATTAGCCGTAATGTGCAGCTTGTTATTGTGTTGAATTGGATTATGTGTGATCTTTTTTCTAATGTTATTATGACCTAAAAATTAATAATGGCAATTTATATTGTGTAACTTTCTCAAGTGGTTGTCAGAATTGACATCTCTTATGTCTTTCTTTTTTTTTAATTCTACATTTTATAGATGAAATATACTTCTAATAAGGACCTGAAGTGAAAAGCGTTCCACGAATGAAATAAATGAGCCATGTTCCCGCCCGGTTTCGAACCGAGGACCTTTCGCGTGTTAGGCGAACGTGATAACCACTACACTACGGGAACTTTAGTGCTAAGGTATCCACAATTCTCGTGGCGGAGACGGCTTAGGTTAGTCCAGGAAGTGACGTCACTGTTTGTGTGTGTGTGTGTGTGTGTGTGTGTGTGTATATATAAAATTTATAAGCGTTTGAACACTTACAAAGAATATTAGAGTCTTCATTTTGTTGCTTGGTGCACTTGATGCTTTACCGCCACCTACTGGTGTGACCTTTTTAAATCTCACACACAAGCAAGATACTGTAGCTAGACAGTTATGAGCTCTTTTGAGGAATTTAGTCCACAGCATACAGCTGATTTGAAGGAATCTGATGTTATGGAGGTCCAGAACAGCAGAACAGGGCCTAAAGGGTTACATGGCTCCATGAAAGAATGGAGTGACAGGTTAGGGGGGTCTTAGGATGACAGGGATGAAAGGGGTTTCCTACAACCATAAATCTACTGAACTCCACACTACACGCCAGGACACTCATGTCTCACTAACAATTTGCTGCCTGTAACCACCTTGCAATATGTGTGCATTACATACACTATATGCATAATAGTAACATAGATGATATACCATGTATATATGGAGATATATACTGTATATATATACTATATATATATTATATTATATATATTACAGTGCCTGTAACCACCTTGCAGTTCTGCTCCACCCTGTACATTCTGCTACATCTTCTCCATATAATATATAGTATATATACAGTGTACAGTATATATCTCCATATATACACTGTATATCCTTTATGTTATAATTATGCATATAATGTATGTAATGCACACATATTGCTTGAATATATAATTATGTTTTTCTTTGTCACATAATGTGCTGTAAATGCAACGTGCACATACTTTTCTATGCACATACTAACTGACATAGTGTTATTTATTATAGTAAATATGTGCATATTTATCTGCACTTGTTCATTTGCACACTTTCTACTATTTGCACTTCTGGTGGATGCTAAAAGGCATTTTGTTGCTATGTACCCGTATTTTGCAAAGACAATAAAGTTGTGTCTATCTATCTGTGACCAGCGTGATCTAGTGAGGCACTTTTATAGGCTGTGTGTGACGATTTTGCTTCGAACCTTCCTTTTCACTGCTGTGGAGAAAAATTACAAAGGAAACTGATGTATTGCGTTTGTGTTTTCAGGTAATCTGTCCACATGGTCATCCGTGCACGTCTCTGAGATTCTCTTAAGTGCATTATCTTTACAACAAATAGTTTAACGTTTGAAGGATTTATATGAAACATTGAGACTAATATGTAGATGAACTGATGAAATTTTCGAATCGGTCCAGGCAGGGTCATGGTCACTGCAAGGTCAAATTTCTGTGACTACATTTTGATCCAAAAATGTTTGAAACATGAATGAATACAGTATTTGTTGTTATACCACAGTGCTGGTGAATTCTTGAATCTAACTGGTCTGTCAGTGTTGATTAATTTTGAATAAACAGAGCTTGAAGTTCGAAGGTACTTTTGCGGTAGCATAATGGTGTGTGTGTGTGTGTGAAACCTCTTCAAGATTATACAGTTATAGCCACTTAAGAATTTTCCGGAGCCTGCCTGTGTCAGCCCGGGTGTGGGATTAATTGAGCGATGCAGAGTATGACCATAATGGCTTTATTTGCTGGTAATAAATTGGACTGTGTTTTAGCACATTGGCATCTCGCACTAACTCATCTTTATGGTCACAGATGGTGTGAAATTGAATTGAATGAAAACGTTTCCTGTTACAGTAACGATGCCATGTGCTACGGCTCCACACGGCTTCCCTCATTGATGCTGCTGCCAATGAGTGTATTAAACAGCGCTAACCCAGGCACTCGGTCCAGTTCTAACCCCAACTATGGCACCTTGTCCTGTGATGGCAGTTAGATGATCTGCGCCAAGAACGCCTTGGGTCTTTTGAGTCACTTCACCTCAAGGAGAGCTTTATAGACTCATAGTCTGTTTTTTGTTCAAAATGGTAGCAAGCAAATGACTCATGACTCGTGCCAAAATTCTGCGGAATACTGGATTGTCTTTGTGGACTGGAGGAAAGGAAATCTTGCGAGCCATGACCACTGCATGGTAGGTGGTGCCATTTTCCAGGAAAAAAAAATACTCCACTTTCTCCAAGGCTGGCCTCCAGTCAGAGTCACGGTCACTTCCCACGGCTTTCATAAAATTGCAGAATGACCGCCTTGACAGATGGAAATACTGATGGAGGTCACTGGTTCTATCAGTGTATAGTGCCAAAAGTGGCACACAATTCTTAATGCTGCAGGCGTGGAAGCTTGTCAGCTAGTTTGAAGCAGTTGCAAAGTCATATTTAGCACCACAAATTCCCCATTTAATAGCAGTCAGTGTAAACCTTCATTGGCATTAGATCTTGAAGACATTGGATGTTGAATCACACCTCACGAGCATGACCTCTCTGAGCTGCTTGAATGTAGTTCCTTCACTGAAAAAAGGTGTGCGATAATATTGGATGTAGTATTTATACAGTAATTTTGGATAATATTGGATGTAGTATTTATACAGTAATTTTGGATAATATTGGATGTACTCTCACTCAATAGCATGGCCCTGTCCCAGTTTAAACATGCAGCGTTCCAGTCACTTCCAGCTAGTTTTAATGCTTATACCACAAAAAAAGCATTACTGAGAGATTTCATTCCATAGCACTGAGGTAACCTGATATAGTTAGACTGAAAAGGTTTGGGTTAAACAAGTTCAAAAATTTTGCCTCTTACCTAAATATAGGACATTCCCTGTTAAGAACTTGAACTGTTGCCACTACTCCACACTACTTGCCACTTATGGAACCCTTGAGGAACCCCTAAGAAAGGAACGGTGAGGAATATTTGCTACAATTTTCCTACATTTTGCTACTTGACTCATAAATCAGTGGAGAATGTGACAGAAAGGAGGACTGTATCAGTGCTGGAGAAACTTCTGAACAATTCAGTAATGTAATATCCAGAATCATCTTTAGTCACGAGTTTATTCCACCAAGGTGCATGAAGAAGCACCAACGGGAATATTTATCAGCTATTAGGTGCTATGACATTTCTTCCACTGTCCTATGTTGCATTCAATTCAAGGGAAGTTTATATTTATTGCATTTTTAACAGGAGTAGAATGTACCTTTTACTATACTGACGTATAATCTTGGGGTGTTTATAGTTTACTTGATTATTTTGAACATTGAATAATTGTCGTCTTATGAACACAAATCCCCACAGCCATGCTCCATCTAGTGGAAAGCCTTCCCAGGAAAGTGGGGCTCGTTATAAGAGCAAAGGAGGAATACATCTGGAATGAGATGTTCAATAAGCACATACTTTGGGCTATATGAGATAGAAATCCACGTGATTTGATCCTATTGAGAAAAGTTGAGGCTTGGGTTTAACTTGTTTCTGGGAAGCACAATCATGTGAATCCCAAACGCTGAAGCTCCATCAGTTTAATGCAGGTCACAGGGTCATGGAAGTTCATGTAAGCCACACGGTATGCACCGAATTTACACATCCACACTGATTTGTGCAGCAAGACAACCGGGAAATCCGGTTCATTCCCACTGCATGTTCTTTCGGGAAAACCAGCCGTAAATCTTTCGGATCGAGAATCCCGGTCGATTACTCGTCAGGTCTGATCGCGCGACGATGGAAAAGTCGATGGAAACTGATGAGCACGAGACTGTAACGGATGCGCGCGATGCTGCTTAAGGATGAACGACTTCCCGCGGAGCTCGAGCTGCCATAAATACGCCTGAAGAGCGCATCGTAAGCTGTGTAGATGGTCTGTTACCGGGAAGCGAGCTCGCAAATTGGACAATTCCTTTCCAATAGCTGCCAATCAACCAGACCCTTGAACCATGAGTTATTTAGACAACCATCAGTTTACTCACCCGGTTTGATCGCCTCTGCGTGTTAAAAAGCGGGATACGTTTCTGTATGCACACATTCTATTATTATTATTATTATTATTATTATTATTATTATTATTACCACCATGGACTATGATTCCCACTCATGTTCACAAAGCTCCGTTCCCAACATCTTAGGTAACCTTTATAATGACTAACATTCAAACACAAAGAAGCATTCCAGACCGGAAGTCAGTTTTCCAAACTGTTTTTCTAAGCGACTTTTTCCATTGTCTTTTTCCTTTTACTGAACTTCCAGGTTATTTGTACGAGGAATAAAAAAATCTGCCATTGCCCATGTAAATAATCATGTAGTTCCTGACACTAGGTGGCGGTAAAGCACCAATAATGACTTGTTTTTGGAACACGGTTGACGGACACTTTTACAGCGATCTGTTTCCAAGAGGAAAAAAAAAGACTAGAAAAGTGTAGCAGAGCGACTACTGCACGTTTCTGGTCTCGTTTTATTTCTTAGCTACAGGTCTCTTAGGTTGATCTGCAGATTCCTCTCATGCAGTTCAGCCGCTTCAGGAAACATTTTGTTCATATTTTAGTTATATTACAGTGCACTGAATTTTCCAAGGTGGATTATAGTCTTGCAGAGAAAATACGAATGCAAAATGCTCACGCTGTGCATTAATAATTTTTTTTTTAAAGCAAAGACATGTGGGCTGATTTGTAATTGCAATTGCTGAATAAAAAATATTTTATTGATGAGATATGCATGATTTTCCCCAATTCTAACCGAAACAGGTTTAGGACTTTTCTCTTCTCATGCATTTTGTTCGTCACTTTCTCATTGTGTGGAACTCCGTCTGTTTTGTCAGTCAGGTCTGTCATCACACTCTCACGAGGACTAAACTGTACCCTTTCTTATCACTGGGGTGAAATCCTCACGCGCACACTTCTGGTACCTTTAGCAGCTTTACCCTTTTACCTAGAAAGGTGTGTTTAATGCATCTTTAAAGCTTTAGTGTTACAAAAAAAACCCGGAATTGTAGGCCTACATTTTCAGTTTGTTTTTCAGCTTTTTGCAGCTGGCGGAACTCGCACTGAGCTCGAGTGTGTGATATTAAACGTGCAGTCGAGAGCTATCGCGTGTCTCGGTGTAGGTCATGAGTGCAGTGTCCGGGAGCGGAATAGTTCAGGCGGAAGGTTTCCCTTGTGCGCGCGTCTCTCTCTCTCTCTCTCTCTCTCTCTCTCTCTCTCACACACACACACACACACACACACAAGGAAACGCTCGCACTCTTCTTTTCCTTTTCAGTTCGCTGCAGAAATCTTAATTTCCTTATTTTCCTTATTTTTATTTTCGGAAACAGCATTTCCCCACTGATTATTATTATTATAATTATTATAGTCATTATTATTAGCAATAATGACAGTGGTTATTTTCACAGCATCCTACATTTTTTTCAGTCCATTTTAATTGATACAAATCAGAGAAATAAAGCTCTAGCTTAATATTTATTAATAACTAACATTTTGCTTGCTTTTAGATATGTGCATTTTTTTCTTTTCCCCCTGTTTTTATTAATATAATAATAATAATATTTTTTTTTTCATTCTGAGAGCCAGACGACAGGAGGTAGCATTGATAAATATCCCTGTTGATCACTTGATTGATTACCTCGCGCATAGGTCACGCGGGCGCGCAGTAATTTCCTAGTGCCCGCGGCTCCCTTTTCACTTTTAGCCCCGGCGCGAGAGCCCCGACATTACAAATGATGGGTTTACTTTAACCATTTCCTTGCCATTACGGTCTCTGTTGGATCGTAGAGAAAGGGTGAAGAAATCATATTTTTTTCTTCATATAGATATATTACATATTGTAATAGAATTAAACTAGCAAATAATTTTTTTACAGCGCTGGCGAAAAAAATGGTCGAGAACCCCATTAATATCCAATAATTACTGCGTACCAGGCTACATGGATCTTAACACCAGTCCTATAAAGCTCCCGGTGAACTCCAAGCCCATGTCTGGGTTTAGTAATAAAGTATGTAGCGTTGAAAAAGGAAGTGGTGAGTTATTGCGCTGTGCGCTGAATGAACGAAAAGTGTTTCCATTTAGTTTAATACTGCCTTCAGCTGCTGCCTTCTCCATCTCTCCATCTCTCCATCTGCTCAACGCCCTCTTTCCTATCTATCTATCTATCTATCTATCTATCTATCTATCTATCTATCTATCTATCTATATTATTGATTGATTGATTGATTGATTGATTGATTGATTAAAATCATTGATTGCGTCAAATGATTTAGAACATTATTTGACGCACTAGACCCATTTTATTTCATATTTTTTATATACATTTTTTTTTGCATTTTTTTAAATTAGAGAAATCAAAATATAAAAGCTTTCTGCTTTATCGGGTTTCCAAACTTGCACTGGGTATTGATAATAATAATAATAATAATAATAATAATAATAATAATAATAATAATAATAATAATAATTACTTAATTTCAATTAGCCCGCAAAAAAAAAATAATTACAACGCGTAAACTTTTCCCTGTGTTTTAAAGCTACATTTTGTCAGTCAAGAAGGTCAGATGATTATTTGTCGGAGGTGAGCAGAAATCCCTGTTGTCCCGTTTCCTTCTCGTGCATAATGATGTCAGCGCCAAAGACCTTTTTTTAAACAAATACTCCAAGATCAATACTGTGTGCTGGAGGGAACTCGACCTTTTAAAAGGTTCATGGACAAGGTCAGCATGATGTCACTTGCCTCTAATTAACGAGCAATTAACTTAATGACCCACAAAAAAAAAGCACAAACATGAGCTACAGGCCCTAAACTAATAAATAGCGCAAGTACACAATCTTTTAAAAATGCGTTTAAAACAAAAACAAACAAACAAAAAAAAACAATATTGTTGCAGAAAAAGCCTTATTCACATTCTTTTTTAAAAAAGCTTTTGATGAGATGAGAAACACTTTGATTGGTGAGATAAGAAATAATAATTAATTTGCATTAAACAAAAAGCAATATTTTTAAAAATTGTAAAATGATTTCTTTTTGCTTGCAGAGTTCCAGAAAGAATTCCAGTGATGGACTGGAGCCTCGTGCACCCGGGGGTAAAGGGGCATTTCATTCACAGAGCGCAAACCCACTGCATAGATTTATAATTATCACCACAGTGGTTCCGTTTGCCCACGCGCCAGGCAAAGAGGTGTGTGTGTGTGTGAAACTTTTTCCCATTCTTCCTAATGATAGCCGAATCTCAATTAAAATGCACAGAAAAAAAAAACATTTAATGGAGACGTTTTACATTAGTGATTTCACCCAGCAGTGATTAATGCGCCTCCATTTCAAACACACAAAAAAGCCGCTCCGTCGCGGACGCTCGAGACCACTTCATTATAATTAATGTGTCCGGTTACGCGTGGAGCCGCGGGGTCGCGCACGGCTCCGTCTCCGTCTCACTGATCTCCCAACATCTGACACGAGTGGGATCTCGCTGCTTTCGCCCTCTGACAGGATCGGTAATAGCGGGTGATAAATCGCTCCAAACTTTTCTCTCTCCCTCTCTCTCTCTCTCTCTCTCTCTCTCTTGCTCTCTCTCTCTTCTTTTTTTTTCACTTTTTTTGAGGACTCTGCTGGCAGCGCGCTCGGATGTGCGCATGTGCAAAGGTGTCCAAACTGACAATGCTGGAGAGATAGCGCGTTTGGATTGAGAATCAAGAGGAGAGAAGTAGAAGAATAAGAAAAAAAAGAACAGAAGGAAAAAAGAAGGAGAGAGCCCAGAGAGAATCCGAAGAGACCTACGCCGTGAAGACGTCAAGGCAGCATGAGGTCCAAAAGCAGGGCGAGGAAGCTGACCACCGGTAGGTGTAGTGACTCTTACAACATTTCTGAACAACAACAACTACAAAAAAAGAAAGTTCAGCAACTGCGGCTGCATCTGCATGTATAACATTTGGGAAGCAGTTTTGGTTGAAGAGAGGAAGAAGTGGTAGCGCTTTGTCGCGTACCCTAACGGTCTGCTGCGCGTTAAACGCACACTGCAGAAGTTGCGCGTGTTGTGCAGGAAAAGTTCGGCACTCGCTGGAGTAGTTGGCGCCCTTGTGTAAAGGGAAAAAGAGAAACAAAGAGATTCGCCTCTCGTTAAGATATTGCACAATTTTTCAGAGAAACAAAAAAAAAAAAAGCTTTCAGTTTCCTTGTAACGGAAAAACCGATAAATGTTAATTTACCTTTAAACACAAGGATCTGATCAAACAGCGCGTTTTATTCTCGTTAGTGCTTCTGCTATTTACTTTCCTTCTTCTTTTGTAGCAATCGTCAAAGCGATCAAAAACTGGGCATTGCCTGGAGATGTGTTAGTGTTAGTGTGTGTGTGTGTGCGCGCGCGCGCGAGCGTGTGCGTAATGTAATCTGTGCGCGTATTTTTTTTTTTAATTAAGTGTTCCCTCTGGCATCTGGCATCGGTTGCTCTGTTTGCCACCACACACCTCAAACCTGAACATGCAGCAGTCACTACTGAGTTTTGCCTTCTTAGTACTGCAAAGCTCGTGTGGAATAATTCTCTGTACTGAGCGGATAAACTGTCATATAATTTTTGCTCTAATAAACTTACATTTTTTTTATGTATTATGTAATGTTCTCTCGTTGATGCATTTTCCCTTATAATGTTGTATAAGGTTTGTGTGACATTCCATCTTTTCTTCAGAGACATTATGTTAATCGAGTTAGTCTTTAAAACATTGAAGCAAAAAAAAAATTTAATTAGCAAAGTAGATGTTTATTCATTTGCTATGATGTACCATAAATAAATAAGTGAATGAATAAATAAATAAATAAATAAATAAATAAAGACATTTTAGCCAAGTTCTTGTTAGAAATGCAGGATTGCAAAACCTCTGCAACAAGTTTTTCTTCTATCGAGGCAGTCTTAAAAGTGAAAACCAGAGCTCCTAACAGAATTTTTTCCCCTAGTTTAAATGCAGTGGCTCATAGTTCAGTTAGGTTCTGAGGGGAAGGAGGAGGTGAAGGAGGAGGAGAAGAAGGAAGGGGAATAAGTTGAAGATCATTTTGTTGTTTTGAATTATAGCTTCCTTTCCTAGTGAACAACACCGTTGACTGTATGGTGACGGCTGGGGTCGCGCGAGCCTTATCCGCTCAATAAACCGCCTCTAAACTACCGTTGTGTAGTGTGCGCACGCACACACACACACACACACACAAAAGCATTAAGCTTTACATAAATGCACACACATAAATGCACACACACAAACACACACACACAAACACACACACACAAACACACACACACACACACACACGTGCGAATTTAAAGGCTGCACTCTGTCCGGTATTTTCAGGTGTCATGGTGCATGTTACAGTAACCTTTAAAAAGTTACCACCCCAACTTAAAAGTTTAGTAGTGTAGGAAATGCACCTTTACATCGTTACATGCTTGCAAACATCTGAATCCACTTACAAAAGTCAATATAATGATTTGCTTTCTGTAGAAAAAAATGTTCTCTAGTTGTTCACACTCGAATACTTAAAATATTTCATCTCTGAGACGCAGTGTGAATTCAGGTATTTCAGGACATTTGGATGAATAAAAATATATAGCAGAATTAAAAAATGAAGTTGAATTAATGCAGATCAAACTGGAACTGCGTGTGAACAGAACCGAATTCATGTGACATCATACAAAGGGGTGTGGCCAGCATCAAACGGGAAGTTTAAGGTCGAGGAAAGCCTTTTATTTTATTTTATAATTACAAGACAGGCTAGAAAAAATATTCCAAAAGAAATTACCAAAAATATCCGTCTGAAACAGCCAATCATGGCACCAATGACATCATATCCCGAATCTGATTGGTCGGCAGCTTTGACGGTAAATCCGTTTATTATTATTATTATTATCATTATTATTATTATTATTATTATTATTATTATTATTAAAGCGCTTAATCTGATGAGTTTTGTTTCGGTTGTAACGACTCAAAAAATCAGAAAGTGTGTAAATGTCGATATAGTGCAGTTTTCTATCAGGAGAAATGTTTATTTAATATTTATGGAAGGAGTCTCCAGTGTGAGCGCTTTTCTGGTTTGTCTGTAACATGTCTGTGCTGAGAGGCTGCTGAGGGAATAACCGACTACAGCTGCTGTGATGTACATGACCGGACGGGTCTCGCGGATCTTCCGCAACATGAAATGCAACTATATACGGATAAAAAGTGCAACATGTCATTGTTTAATTAATAAAAGAAAAAAGGTGGACTTAAGCACTTCATTATCTCGCGTCACGTCATTTTTTGATGATTCATTTCCCATAACAGCATAATGAGTGTTTTTTTGTTTATTTGTTTGTTGTAATGGAACATGTAAAGAAATTATGACGAGAAACTGCAGGAGATGCAGCACAGACTGATACCACTCTATCACAGGCCAGAAAGCCAACGGCTCATTTCACCTCAACTAAATTATTTAACACGCGGGGGCAAATAACCGCAGTGAATTATGGGCTGTTGTGCAGGCTCGCTGCGGAGGGTGATTTGTTTGCGGTCACTTCGGCCTGGTAGGTAGGTTTGTTACTGCCCTGCTTCTATACAGCCATTCAAAAGCCCTCCGCTTTAGTGAACATACTCCACTCCCACAACCGTCAGCTCGTGCGCTCGGTGTGCTCGAGGAGGCGAAACATCACGAGATGACGGCGGCGTTGCCGTTTTAGTACACTGTGTGTGTGTGTGTGTGTGTGTGTGTATGTGCGTGTTTTAAGAGCCAAATCTGTGCGGTTATTGCCGTGCCAAAAATACAACCGAGTTAGAACTGGCGAGAAAGAGAAAGAATGAGAGAGAGAGAGAGGTGGGGTGTGGGGGGGGGGCGTTCCGCCCTGCCGCGAAATCAAGCACACAATCTGTGAATAGTGGGAAAGTGGGATGGATAGTTCGTGGGAGACTAGAAGATTATTATTTCCCCGAGATGAAAGAGAAATGCTTTCTGCGTGTTTGAGTGCATGGAAAGGAGAGGAGAGGAGAGAATGTTCTGTGGCCTCGAGCCAGCCCGTGCACGCTATTGCAATTCCCACACTCCTCATAAAACGGGGCCCGCGCGCGCTCGGTGAAGTGGCGTGAAGCTTGCGTTGAAGGATAAAGTCCGAGGCCTAAGCCGCGCGCTTCACCGTGCACGTCACAAAGCTTCAAGACTGTGTGTGTGTGTGTGTGTTTCTTGGTCACCTGTAAACCCAGTAGGTCAGACAGCTCATTTCAAAACCCTGACGTGCTCTTAATCATCATTTGCAAAGCCACGATCCACTTCCTGTAGAGCTGAAAAAAAAAACTTCTGGTCCTCATGAAAATTCTCCATCACACCCACATTAAAATAATCCAGAGGCCCTGACCACTCCATCCTCCAGTGTCGCTCACATTTCCTGTATTAGTAAAGAAGTTAATGCTTTTGTTGTTGTTGTTGTTGCGTTTATGCATTTTGGCAGTAGGTTTATTCTTATCATTAGTTCAGTTTTTCCTGTAAACTTCTCAATATGACTGAATTACAGGCCAAATGTATTTCAGTCTTCATATTCAGAAGAAATTTGATTTTTTTTTTTTTTTACAAAACCAGATGCACAAAAGTCTCGTGCATTTTCAGGCGCGTGAACGTCAGATCTGCAACTGATGCTAATGATGTTTGAAAAGCTGCACGTGTTAAGCGTGTCTCGTCGTCTCGCGCTTTAATAACGCCGTCCCTTTTCACGTCACGTCTTTCCTGCGACGACTTTAACGTGACCCGTATTGCAGGGAAATGGTGCGAATATGTGAAGATTTGAGAAAAAAAATGAATGAAATGAATTTGCTGTGTATTTTTAATGTGCTGTGACATTGCGCCTGAGTGAAACGCAGTGTTTTAAGGGGTTTTTTGGGAAAACTGGAAAATTCAGACTTTAGTTTCAGTAGAAAATGTGAATCACTTAAGTTAATAATAAGTTAGAAATTTAGGAAGTTACCAAAAAAAAAGGTTAATTGCAGCTAAGAGCAAATGTATAAAATAATTTAAATGAATAAATAAATAAATAAATAAGTTTAGTCGAAAAATTTGGAAAACGTTTTTCTAAAAATTGTAATGGAAATTATTACCATTTTTCTTTTGTCCAAAAATGTAAATTGCAATAGTTTTAATTTGTTTCATTATTTTTTTTCTCAGATGTTTATATTGTGTAGTTCATCTCATAGCTTAAGTTACAGTAGCTTGAAACATTAGTTCTTTTACCAGCTTCTGTTTTTCCTTAAAATAAAATATAAATAAAATAAAAATTTTAAAAAGCCGTGTGTCATGTTAACAAGAAATTAAACATCCATCTGGAAAATATTACAGCATTAGGTGTGACTCTGACACTGGAGACTCCTTCCATAAACTGTTGAATAAACATCTCTTTACAGAAAAAAAAGTCTGACTCATCTGGTGGGAGTGAAGAGAAGATGCCAGCTGAGCTGCAGAGGAACACTAGTGGGAGATGATGGGGATAGTGTGTGTGTGTGTAACAGAGAGAGGCCACTGTGGGCTGTGATCATGATGGATCACATGTTCAGAAGCGTTTGATTGATCAGACAGAAGCTGCTGCGTTTGGTCAAGAGGTCTGATTATGGCCTGGGAATT
>NC_080726.1:17413204-17420704 GCF_019097595.1 Hemibagrus wyckioides | reverse complement strand
TATTCATTCACACAAGAGTGATATGTACACACACACACACACACACACATTATTTCACAACATGGTCACACAAACATACACTTGTGGCACTCTTTCAGTCACACACAATGATCCACCTGCGAACACAACCTTTTCACACACACGCAAACAATGTGTCATTTTATCTAACACATTCTCTAATCTATAACACACACCCACACACACACACGCACCACACACACACCCACACACACACCATAAAGTTTATTCCACAATACATCTGCATATGACACAAAACCTTGTTCCTGTTTAAAGACTTCCTAGGTGGTCGAGACTTAGTGTGTGTGTGTGTGTGTGTGTGTGTGTGTTTGGAAACACTCAGCATGACACACAGGGACCAGACTGACGTTGGACATAAACAGACATGAGTTCTACTGAAGGAGGTCATTGTCTACCTTCATGTGTGTGTAAGATCTACAACCCTGTGTGTGTGTGTGTGTGTGTGTGATGTTCTCATATTCAAAGCTTTATATTAGATTTATCACTGCATTAATGTTCCATTCATACGAATAAACCGTATCATTGTTTTTTTTAAGTCATTCTGGTTATTAATTGTTGATGATGTCACAAGCCACACCCACAGTAACACTGATGACACGTTTACATTAACGTGAGATTTTTTTCATGATTTCCTCCACAATGTCTGATAATCACATTAGCATTAAAAAAAATCCCTTAAAATTTAATTCAGAATTTTATTACAATAATTGTACAAGAAGATTGGAGGATGTGACAATAATGACGTGTGGAAATAAAAAATAATTAGAGAAATAAAAAAAAATTAGAGAAACAAAAAATAGAGAAAAATTAGAGAAATAAAAAATAATTAGAGAAATAAAAAAATTTGATAAATAAAAAAAATAGAGAAATAAAAAATGATTAGAGAAATGAAAGAAAAATTGAAAAATAAAAAATTAGAGAAATAAAGAAAATTAGAGAAATAAAAAATAGAGAAATAAAGAAAATTAGAGAAATTTAAAAAATGTAAGAAATAAAAAACAGAGAAATAAAAAATAGAGAAAAAAATTAGAGAATGAAAAAACATTAGCAGAGGAAAAAAACAGAGAAATAAAAACAACATTAGAGAAATTTAAAAAATAGATAAACAAAATTTTATAAATTAAAAAAATTCGAAAAATAAAAAAAACATTAGAGAAATAAAAAAAATTGAGAGAAGAAAAATTGAGAAATAAAAAAAATTGAGAAATAAAAAAAGATTATAAAATAAAACAACTACAGAAATAACAAAATTTTAAAAATAAATAGAGAAATAAAAAATAGAGAAAAAAATACAGAAATACAAAATAGAGAAATAAAATAAATTAAATAAATAAAATAATTAAAGTACTAAAAAAATACAGAAAAAAATAGTGAAAAATAGAGAAATAAAAAATAGAGAACAAAAATAGAGAATAAAGAAAATTAAAGAAATTTAAAAAAAAGAGAACTAAAAAGAATTAAAGAAATTTAAAAAATATAGAAAAATAATAAAAATAAATAAATAAATAAACAATTAAAGACAGAAAGTTTTCTGGCTTTGAACTTTAATCCTGGAAACATGTTTTGACAACTTTTTGCAATTTTAAAATACAAGTTTTTAAAAACATCGATGACATGAAATGATTCATGAACAAAGAATTTAAAAAAATTATTTGCTAAATTCTTGAATGTATCTTGAATGTATCACAATTGGCTGGCAGGGTGTCATATTTTTCTTGTAATTTCTGTCAAATTTGATCAGGAATTGATTTTTAAGACTTTTAAAGTTTAGGAATTTTCATACACGGATGTTTGATATTGAACATTGTCATGTCCAGTGCGTTAGAGGGACCAGCGAGTCCCCGCTGTTCGGAGAATGTCCTTCAATAAAATCCTTTAGCTGTAAATATGTGACTCACTCAGAACAAGTGAAAACAAACCCTGTGTGTGGTTGTTGTGTGTTTCTATTCAACTTCCACTTTTCAGGAACACTGTTTCCTGTTCACACGCCCACCGTGTAGGGATTAAAGACAACAACATTCCTGGTCCTCATAAAAAGCACACAGTTTCACTTTTACCCCAAACATCATCCATGTCGTAGAAATTGTAGGAAGTTTGTTTCTTTCTAGCTTCGTTCTATCTAAGCGGTTATTGTAGCTCAGGGAAGGTTCGAGTCTCCAGAGCGCCATGTTCTGACCCTGTTAGAACCCTGTTCCTCAGTCTCGGAGGAGAGAACTGACCTGTGTGTAATCTGAACGGGACAGACAGAGAAGCCTTCGTACCTGCGTAAACGGCTTTCCAGTCGAAGTTGTGGAGTCTGTGCTTCCTCTCTCCTGATTGGCTGCTGACTCCTGCCTGCTGCTGTGGAGTCGTAATTGGATGACGTTTGAGCTGTGTGTGTCTGACCCTGAGCTGACCCTGGACATACGTGGTCAATTTCCACACCGATGCTGAGCCGACAATCAGAAAAGATTGTGTGTAGTGTAGTGTGTTGTTGTGTAGTGTAGTGTGTTGTTGTGTGTGTGTGTGTGTGTGTGTGTGTTTAGTCTGCAGGTTATTGGGTGGTGATGCAGGTGATGTCACTGGCCGTGTAGACGAGGTGATAAGCGACACTCTCACCTGTTCATCTCTCAAACCTCACCACTCAACCATCACACACACATTGTGTCAACTGCGCTGTGTGTGTGTGTGTGTGTGTGTGTGTGTGTGATTATGAGCAAAAGAGAGGGACAGTGAGAGAGATACACAAACACTACCTGCTTTCTTTTTCTCTTTCTTTCTTTTTGTCTTCATTCTATAAATTTGTTCATAAACTTCTCCTTCACCATTTCTTTCTTTCTTTCTTTCTTTCTTTCTTTCTTTCTTTCTTTCTTTCTTTCTTTCTTTCTTATACACCTTTATATATTAGGTCTTATATTTTACCTCTTTTTCTTACTCCTACAGCTCACTCTCTCATTCTAAACGTTCATCTATCCATTCAGCCGGTCTTCTCACTATACACCTTTTGCATCTCTCTCTCTCTCTCTCTCTCTCTCTCTCTCTCTCTCTGTGGGAACGAGTTTTGGATGCGGCTCTAAGTGGAGGTCATTGTACGCCTCTTAGATTAGCTCAGCCCTAAAGCACCATTGTGCTCTGAATGGCCGTCTCTTCCTGCTGTCACTCACAGAGCGGCTCCGCCCGCTGCCCGAGCGCTAAGAGGCTTATCTCGGCTCAAAAGAGCGAGAGAGTTAGAGGAGAGAAAGAACGAGAGAGAGAGAGAGAGAGGAGCGATGTAATGAAGCGTGTTTTTGACCGAACGACAGAATACTAGGGCCAGAGAGGAGAGAGGACAGCTGCAGCACACCCCTCCCATTCTCTCAGTCTGTCTATCACTCTCTTTCTTTCTGTCTTTTAATCTCAGATTGTCTATCCATCATTCACTTTCTCCACCGTGGAGTCTGTCACTTATTGTTTTTCTGTTGCCTTTTTATACTGCTTTATCTGTTTTTCTGCTCTTTTCATAAATTGAGTATATTTTACAAACACATTCACACTTCTTATGTTTAAACCATTAAAGAAGAAATAGTATCAGTTCTTACAAAGTGATCAGAGTATCAGAGTGCTAAGTGTGTGTGTATGTGTGTGTGTGTGTGTGTCTGTGTGTGTGTGAGGGGGACACATTGTGTGCAATTCTTTTCAAAGGGGACGATATTTGTGGACATGTCCCTTGTCTCTGCTCAGCCGTGTGTGTGTGTGTGAGTGTGCTCCTGGGCGACCTGCTGGTTTGTCGCACTTTTTGTCTTCCCCTGCTTGAAAAGGGGAAAGTTTAAGTGTTGTGTGCTCTCAGAGACAGAGGGTTAAGCCACAGTGTGTGTGTGTGTGTGTGGTGTGTGTGTGTGTGTTGTTAAGTCTTTCTCTCTCGCTCTCTCTGCAGTGAGAACTGTGAGGTGGAGAGTCGATCTGATCGGTGTTCCTCCATGTTTGTCCCATCAACTGAGACACTCATCCACTCTGCTGTTCTCAGCTGTGACCTTTGACCCTCAATCTCTCTCTCTCTCTCTCTCTCTCTCTCTCTGTGTGTGTCAGTGGGTCGAGTGGGCTAACGTGAGCAGGAGTGTGTGAGCTTTAAATGGTCTGACCCCACTGTGTTGTGCAGCTCATCGGCCCATTTGTGAAGGAGGAGAGACAGAAAAAAAAACAGAAAGAGAGAAGGAGGAATAGAAAATAAGCTGTGGAAGGAAAGTCTTTTCCTTTCATTTCAGTCTTTCTTTTCCCCTTCAATTCTTATTTCCTTTTCTTTGCTTTTTTCCTGTGCTTTTTCATTCCAGGCCCCATTCCTATTTCTTTCCTCGTTCTCCTTTCCTTTCCTTTCCTGTCCCGTCCTCTCCTCTCCTCTCCTCTCCTCTCCTCTCCTCTCCTCTCCTCTCCTCTCCTCTCCTCTCCTCTCCTCTCCTTTCATTTCCTTTCCTTTCCTTTCCTTTCCTTTCCTTTCCTTCCTTTCCTTTCCTTTCATTTCATTTCCTTTCCTTTCCTTTCCTTTCCTTTCCTTTCCTTTCCTTTCCTCTCCTCTCCATCTCCCTCCATCTCCTCTCATCCGTGAGAGAGAAATAGGTGGCTTATTGTGTCTTGGATGCTGAGTGGATTTGAAGGTTCTTTTGCAGTAAACATGTGAAGAGCCGTTGTTGCTTGAGGAGGGGGACAAAGGAGGGGAGAAGGACGTGTTTTGTTGTGTCCTAAATAGGGCCCCTAAAATTGACCTCCTTCAAAGCCTGGGCTCTTGCAGCTTATTACCATTTCCATCACCTCAACCCGGGCGCTCGTCCGTGTTTCTTCCACTGGATTCACACTCTGAATGTGAGACGTTTTGTGTCATCTCTGAACGCACACTTGAGAGAATCGAGAAAAAAGTTTTCTCTCTCTCTCTTTTCGGACCCTCTCTCTCTCTCTCACTCTCTCTCTGCAGTGAATAGACACTAAATCTCTTCAAGGTTAAGACTTAACCTTCGCTGTCTCCGCCAATCCCTGCCCCATTCTGCTCTCCAACGAATCAATATCAGATGATTGCTAAACAATGCCGTTTTTGACAGACAGGTAGGTGCCATCACGGGATTGGCCAACACTAGCGTGAAACAAACACACACACACAGACACACACACACACACACACTCACTCAAAAGTGAAATTACCATTTGGTTGGAATGATGCCATTCATCTTTGTCAGCGGCGGCGGCTGTCCCGCAGGCCCCGGCCCAGTCCACATTAATTCCTTTCTTTGCATCAGCTGAATTTGGGCAAATCCAGGAGGATACTGCTCTCTCTCTCTCTCTCTCTCTCTCTCTCTCTCTCTCTCTCACTCTCTCTCTCTCTCTCTCTCTCTCTCTCTCTGCTTTCGAACATTTCTGTCGGTTTGTTTAACGCACCAATTCCAGCTGATTTGCTCGCGCCGTGCCTCTGTCTCCTTGTTTAAGGCCTAAACGAAAAAAAAAAAATCACACACAAGCACAAACAGATGGTATAAGAGAGAGAGAGAGACGACGAAGTATAAAGATCAGAGCAGGAGAGGAAAAAAATGCAAGAAGGAGAAGAAGGAAAGAAAAGAAATAATAGAACCAAAAAAAACAACAATATGTTTAATAAGACAAAAAAACCACAGCTTGTCATGTTACAAGGAAACGTTTCGACTCTTACAGCTGCACTGACTCTGGAACTGGAGACTCCTTCCTTACAAACTATGTAATGCTTCTCTTTGTTAAGTAACAGAGATCTCTACTAGTATTATTATTATTATTATTATTATTGCTACCAGAAGTTTAGATAGATCGTCCGCTCTTTGTCTCCCGGTTACTATAGAAACGGTAAGGTATCAGAGCGAGTGTGTTAATATGAAGAATGTCAGAGTCGCTGTTATAGAAAACAGATCTGACCAATTGGCTTCCAGAATCCGGCAGCTGATCTGTGTGAGAGACGGAGTGTGAGGAGTAATTTGCGAGGCAAGGGGAATTAGAGAGCCGAGTGTTGTATATCGGGTTCCGCCGTCCCTTTATTAGGCTGTAGCTCATGCTACACTGAGGCGTATGGGAAGTCAGTGTCTTGGGAATGCCGGGTTTAAAAAATCCACTGTGGTGACGAATCGTGTGTGTGTGTGTGTGTGTGAGAGAGAGAGAGAGAGAGAGATTTTTCTGAGTGAAGGGCATGAATCACCTTTTGGAACAGTGTGTGTGTGTGTGTGTGTGTGTGTGTGTGTGTGTGTGTGTGAGTGTGGTGACATTTTAAACACATATCTTTTTATGTGAGTCAAACGAATTATGGAAAGTCTTCCAGTAGACAATGAGGACCTCTTTCTCTTTAAATCTCTCTCTCTCTCTCTCTCTCTCTCTCTCTCTTTCTCTCTCTCTCTCTCTCTCTAACCAGTAATGACAAATAAATACTGCTAAGTACTAAGACTTTGTACTTATGAACAAAAAAAGTGTGTGTTTTCAAAAAGCATCAACTTTCCTGTCCTGTCCTGTCCTTTCCTTTCACACCCCATATATCAGTGAGATTAATACTTCATTGCAGAGCTGTTGTTGGTTTTAAAGCCTGTAGATGTTTTCTGTAGCACTGTGGTTAAATTCTGGAGATTCCCGTCAGGAGGCCATGCGAGGATTTCTCGAGTGATCTTCAGGGTCGTGGTCTTGTTGTTAAAGCGTCCGTCTTCTCCCCAGATTCCTGTTCTTGGCTGATGAGATTGGATTTTCCTCTAAAGTGCAGCAGTGTCTCTCTGTTCATGTAGTGACTCTGTGTCCTGATGCAGCTTCTTCACTGAGGATCCTCTACATCACACACAACCAGCTGATTCCCAGTCTGACCAGAGAACATTGTTCCAGAGGTTTCTCTGAGTGTGGAGTGATAACTGTCTCACTGTCTCACTCTTCTCACCTGTTTCACCCTTTTCACCTGTCTCACCCTTCTCACCTGTCTCACTGTCTCACCCTTCTCACCTGTCTCACCATTCTCACCTGCTCTCCTGTCTCACCCTTTTCACATGTCTCACTGCCTCACTCTTCTCACCTGTCTCACCCTTTCACATGTCTCACCCTTTCACCTGTCTCACCCTTTCACCTGTCTCACCCTTCTTGCCTGCTCACCTGTCTCACTGTCTCACCCTTCTCACATGTCTCACCTGTCTCACCATTTTCACATGTCTCACCTGTCTCACCCATCTCACCTGTCTCACCCTTCTCATCTGTCTCACCCTTATCACATGTCTTACCTGCTCACCTGTCCCACTGTCTGACCTGTCTCACCCTTCTCACCTGTCACACTGTCTCACCCTTCTCACCTGTCACACTGTCTCACCCATCTCACCTGTCACACTGTCTCACCCTTCTCACCTGTCACACTGTCTCACCCTTCTCACCTGTCACACTGTCTCACCCTTCTCACCTGTCACACTGTCTCACCTTTCTCACCTGTCACACCGTCTCACCCTTCTCACCAGTCTCAGCTTCCATGACTTTGTT
>NC_080726.1:17380704-17410704 GCF_019097595.1 Hemibagrus wyckioides | reverse complement strand
AAACAGTCTCTCTAAAAGTGTGAATATAAAAAAAAACAACTTTCCTTTCCTTTCCTTTCCTTTCCTTTCCTTTCCTTTCCTTTCCTTTCCTTTCCTGTCCTTTCCTGTCCTGTCCTGTCCTGTCCTGTCCTGTCCTTTCATGTCCGTTCCTGTCCTGTCCTGTCCTTTTATGTCCGTTCCTTTCCTTTCTTTTCAGTTCCCTTCCTTTCCTGTCCTTTCCTTTCCTTTTCTTTCCTGTCCTGTCCTGTCCTGTCCTGTCCTGTCCTTTCATGTCCGTTCCTTTCCTTTCCTTTCCTTTCCTTTCCTGTCCTGTCCTGTCCTGTCCTGTCCTGTCCTGTCCTGTCCTTTCATGTCCGTTCCTGTCCTTTCATGTCCGTTCCTTTCCTTTCCTGTCCTGTCCTTTTATGTCCGTTCCTTTCCTTTCTTTTCAGTTCCCTTCCTTTCCTGTCCTTTCCTTTTCTTTCCTTTCCTGTCCTGTCCTGTCCTGTCCTGTCCTTTCATGTCTGTTCCTTTCCTTTCTTTTCCCTTCCATTCCCCTTCCTTCTCTTTCCTTTCCTTTCCTGTCCTGTCCTTTCATGTCCGTTCCTTTCCTTTCTTTTCAGTTCCCTTCCTTTCCTTTCCTGTGCTGTCCTGTCCTGTACTGTCCTTTCATGTCTGTTCCTTTCCTTTCTTTTCCCTTTCCTTTCCTGTCCTGTCCTGTCCTTTCCTTCCCTTCCCTTCCCTTCCCTTCCCTTCTCTTCCCTTCCCTTCCCTTCCCTTCCCTTCCCTTCCCTTCCCTTCCTCCTGTCCTGTCCTGTATGAGACACAGGAACACAACCTATCCACAACATACAAATTATATTTTTTTTTTTCGTTTTTAAATCTGAAAACAAAGAAATAGTTCATGTATAAACGCACAAACTCATCATCCAGATGCTACTGGAATAAAAAAAACACCTCGGTAGAAAAACCCGGGAAAATCCGACACAGTAACTACATGCAGGTTTTGAGAGCCGAACGAAAATCCCCTGAAATCCACACAATTCAGATAAATGTTTATTTATGATTAATATGTTGTATTAATACATTACAATAACCAGAAAGAAGCTTGTGTGAAAGACAGGGATTGTTTTATTGTGTAAATGTAATCACTGTCCACCATGTGGTCATTTCCTCACAGCTAATAGGAGCTGCTTCACCAGACGGCTGCTTAAAAGACAAGACAAATCCGAGGCAGCTGTACGAGACCAGCTCATAACTTCATGTGAGAAACGTTTCCGAATGCCGTGTTGTTGTGAATTTACAATGAATTTAAACACGTGAATTCAAACACGTGAACACTTCAGAGACGTCCGTCACGTAGCTAACAGGAATCCGTCTGAACCATCTGATAGCATGAAGCATGTTTGTCTCACGTTAGTGAAGATTGAGTTTAATGTAAACATGGTTGCTGTGCTTCTGTCTGAGGTGGACAAAGTGCTCTGTGTGTGTGTGTGTGTGTGTGTGTGTTTAGACGCTGTCCCTAACAATAATGATAATAGGCAACAGCAGATCAAAGAGCTGCCTGTCAGAACGATGCAGATCAAACCAGCTTCATCTGGAAACTATAAGACATTTTTTTGCTCATTATAACACTACACTACATACACACACACACACACACACACACACACCACAGACATACACACACACACATACACACTCCACACACACCACAGACACACACCACATACACACACACTCCACACACACCACAGACATACACACACACACACACAGTCCACACACACCACAGATACACACACAACACAGACACACACACAGACTCCACAGACACACACACACACTCCACACACACACACACACATTCATACACAGACATACACATACACATATAGGTCCTTCAGGTTAATCATGTGTGTGTGTGTGTGTGTGTGTGTGTGTGTGTAAGTGCTACCTGAATAAGTTTCCTGTATTTCAGTGAGAAGACATCTGTTCCCTCTTTAGTTGTGCTACCTGTGTGTAAGTCTTTATGTTTAAGGACGCACATCTGTTTCCTCTATCGCGTGTGTGTGCGAACACGTGCTACCTGTGAGTGTGTGTGTATGTGTGTTTGTGTGTGTGTGTACAGATGTCTTTGTTGCAGATTTCTGTTCTTTCTTACAGCCAGCTCACGCTTTTCATTTTGTCGTTTATCAGAAACGTGAGCAGTAAAACGTGCAGATGCGTGTTATTCACGTTTAAAGTTTCACACCAGAACCTATCCAGATATCCTATCCTCCAATCCTCACACCCCCCTTAAATAACCCCCAATGCGCCCTCAAATACCCCCAATACCCCTTAAAACCACCTCAAATACCTCCTATAATACCTGAAATACCCCCAATACCCCCTCAAATACCCCAATACCATCTCAAATAGCCCCTCAAATACCCCCCCATTACCACCCCAAATACCCCCAATACACCCTCAAATACCCCCCAATACCATCTCAAATACCTCTCAATACCCCCACAAATACCCCTTAAAATACCCCCTCAAATATTCCCCCAATACCCCCGCAGATGTGTGTCTATAGGTGTGTATATGTGTGTGTGTGTGTTTATATGTGTGTGTGTATGTGGTGTGTGTGCGTGTGTTATCGGAGGATTTCTGGACATTATTTAAATATTATGTTTTTGTTGTGTTCTAAGCATCAGATAAGTTTCGCCAACACCCAGTGTGTTACAATGGCACCTCTCTCAGACAACGATAAGTGTGTGTGTGTGTTATCTACACCAACACTCCCTGGATGCCGTGTCGTGTGTGTTTAAATTGGCACCCAAACTCTTTCCGTGCTAAAAAACCCTCACCGTGTCTCTGCCTCTCAGAGACGCGGGCGATAGCAGAATGCCATTGTTACAGTTGGTGTGTGTGGGTGTGTGTGTGTGTGTGTGTGTTTACACACCCAGCCCTACTAATGGATGTTCACACCCTCTTGATTAGCATCTGGAGAAAGAGTGGAATGGCTCAGACTTCAGCACAGTGTGTGTTAATGTCCGGTTTGAGAGGGACGTGTTGTCCATATCAGCACAGAGCACGAGGAGTCTGGACAAACACGCAGGACGGAGACGCAACCCACCCGTTACTCAGCGCTTTCAGAGAGGTGAAGATGAGAACCGCAGATCCACTGAGTGAAATGTAACGAATGCTGGATAAAGCGTGTCTTAATGACGCACTCGATGTTCACCAGAACAGGCGACAAAACAAACTCTACAAATTACTTCATAGGAAAAACTAAAGGAAAATCTCCTCAAGATCTTAGACAGAAAACGTGGAAAAGCTGAAAACAACAACAGCTCAGGAATCAGATCTGACGTGTGATTACCTCATCATGTGGAGTTCAGTAAAATCTACAGCGCTGATACACATGTATTAATGTACATGTGATGAGACCAACACCTTACTTTTCTTATACTTTCATGTGTTTATCAATTTTACAACACCCCCTCAAATACCCCCTCAAATATCTCCCCAATACCCCCTCAAATACCCCCAATAGCCCCTCAAATACCTCCCCAATACCCACTAAAATACCGCCTCAAATACTCCCCCAATACCCCCTCAAATAGCCCCCCAATACCCCCTCAAATACCCCCTCAGTACCCACTAAAATACCCCCTCAAATACTCCCCCAATACCCCCCAAAAATACCCCCTCAAATACCACCCCAGTATCCCCTCAAATACCACCCCAATATCCCCTCAAATACCCCCCCATACACCACCAATACCCACTCAAATACCCCCTTGAATACCCCCCAATTCCTTCTCACATCCTCCCTCAAACCCTCACCCAATCTCCCCTCCAATACCTCCAGTACCCCCTCAAATACCCCACAATACCTCCTCAAATACTGCTCTATTACACCCTAAAATACCCCCCAATACCCCACAAATAGCCCCCCAATACCCCCCAAAAATACCCCCTCAAATACCCCCATACCCCCTTAAATTCCCCCTCAAATAGTGCTTGAATAAGCACTTTATTAAATAAAGTTTAGAAGAGAATTCTCTCAGCAGTGTGATCGTGTCAAAGTCATGGCTTTGTCACAAACATTCACAGGAAATAAAGTAGTGTGTTTTCCCAAATTAACAGTAACACACTCATTGTGTATACAATCACTCCGGCCAGAAAAAGTGCTTGGACCCCTTTCCTTAGTTATCGCTGCTCGTCCTCTTCATCACTCAGAGGGGATTTTCTCAGCCTTTGTGTCCACTTGGCCTGGGAAAATGCATGTGTGTGCATTTCAGCTTGTAAGTATGGAGCTGGTGTGTGTTTGTGTGTGTGTGTGTGTGTGTGAACTCCAGCGAGTGTGTGAGTCTCGGCCCGTGTCAGTATGATGGATGGTTTGGGTTATGCAGGGGCAAAAAATCTCCTCTCGCTCACTACTCTCCTATGGGATGTCCCATAGACTGTGTGTGTGTGTGTATGTGTGTGTGTGTGTATGTGTGTGTGTGTGTGTGTGTGTGTGTGTGTGATGCCCTGCCGACTGACAGTCACATTGTGGTGCTCTGAACAGACCGACTCCGCCCGCTGGCATTGCAACAGCGGGTACGCTTGCACACAAATACACACACCAGAAAACACAGTACCAGCTGCACATGTTCACACACACACACACACACACACACTGTCTTATAATGCATATTATAGGATTTGGATGAGTTTTATCATGTTGGTGTGAGAGACAGTGATCCTGACTTTTTGACCTGGAGACTGAGATTCTTCTGGCATAACTCTCTCTCTCTCTGTCTCTCTCTCTCTCTCTCTCTGTCTCTCTCTCTCTTTTACTCATTTCACAGAAAGTAAGAGACAATATTTCTCTTTTATAGACTGATTTAATCATAGCTTTCCAATTTTCTGTCAGCTCCTATTTTCCTCACTGGGTTGCATTAGAATGTGTGTGTGTGTGTCTGTGTGTGTGTGTGTGTATGTGTGTGCATGTGTGTGGGTGCTTGTGTGTGCGGTAACGTTCCACCTCCTCATTAGTGTGTGATCAGGAAATAAGTTTAAGTCGGCATTAATCTGTCAGATGTGTCCAGGCCATCCTCGCCACGGCAACTGTTTCCTTAGATAAAACCTGCATCGCCGCGGCGATCACCGTAGTGACAGGTGCTGATTGAGCAGGAGTGGGAGGAAGTGAGAAGTGCACTTCCTGCCAGACAATTTTATCAGCAAAGGAGCAGGGAGGTCAGAAGAATGAGAGAGAGAAAGAGAGAGAGAGAGACCTATATAGTCTCTTCTATCGTCTGAGAAAAGGCTGTGCTGAACAAAAATGTGTGTGTGTGTGTGTGGAGCTGAGCAAGACAGCTGTCTCCGTCCTCTAAACACACGTCTGAGTTATGGTGACCATTTGGGCGAAAAAAAAAAGTTTTTTGTTTTTCCTCCAATTCTTTTCTAGCAGGGGAGTAACGAAACTCTCGATAACCATTTCACACAGAAACAGAGCGAAGATTGTGTAACTCTGTCTGTGTGTGTGTGTGTGTGTGTCTGTGTGAGAGCTCTTATCTAATAGACAAAACACAGGATATCTGTGTATTTGGGAGATGACTGGACAGATAGAAGCGTGATGTATGAATAGACGACAGGATGGACAGATTAGTCTTTTTTTACACTGGGATAAAGCGTTTTTGGGATAAATAATAGTCTGATGATGTTTCAGAGTCGAAGCGAAGATTTCAACTAACAACGACACTGGATTGAAAGATCTGGTGCACAGAAATATCTTGACCTTCTCATATACTGTATCTCATGGTGAGTCACCTTGTCAAATGTCTAAAGAAGAAAAATGAAGCTCAGACGAAAACCCGATCTCTTCGGAAGTCGCTATATATAATATATATCAGGTATATAGTAGCTGATTTAGGCCACGCCCACAAACCCCACAAGCTGCCTAGCTAGAACGTATAGTACGACTTTTTTTTTCCTTTTACGTATGCAGTACAGTGTATATATATTTTTTTTTACCCAGACATTTTTATCCAAACCGACTTACAGCTGAGTTACAAAGATGAATGCTAAAATCTTCACTCGAGCTCTCCGAGCAAGTTCATGACAATTCCAGCAAGAGGCTCAGAGATTCCGACGAGCGTTCCCGGTGACAGGCTCCGGATCCACGGCAAATCAGAAGAAAGAAAGAGCTTACTGAAGATGAATAACAGACGAATGAATGAATGTGTCAGTCAAATCAGCAGCTGTAGATTTCCTTGCGGAATTTTTCGGGTTGAATTTCACAAAAAATTCCCGTCACTAAAACAGAACGAGTATTAACCGAATTAATTCGCCTACTCTGACTATGCTAAGTTGAAAAAAACAAATGAAAACAAAAAGAAGATTTTCCATTTTTTTGTGTAAAAACAAATTACAAACTAATAGACACAATTCTGTGTAATATGCTAATTATGTGTATAATATGCTAATTCTGTGTATAATATGCTAATTATGCGTAGAATATGCTAATAATGTGTAGAATACATCGACATTCCGAGCTTTACATTACACACCTCCAGCTTAATAATGGCCTCACATTTAGAATCTATCCGTTTAAGGAGATGTCGTAGGTAGATGACAAGATACGATGAAACTACGTTTACAATTTTTTCTACGCCACAGTTAAAATCAGTATTCTGACCCAAAACACTGCGCCTTTTTTTTCCTTGTAATATCAGCCTTTATGACTCGTAGCCTTCCTCTGTGAATTCCAACACCATCCCGGTCTTTATTAGACCTCCTACAAACTCCCCGGACGAGATCGGATGGATTGGATGGTATCGAGAAAAAAATAGGCTTTTCCTGTACCATTCACTTACTACAGTTTGTCTTTGTACTAGACGGTGATGAGTGTTTGAGGAGAATAAGCGGCGAAGCAGCGAGAGATCTCTTAATAGTTCACGGCTTACGACGTTTCGGTGAGTTTGTGAAGAGGAAGCAGAGGAGAGAGTGATAGAGGGAGGAACAGTGGGATCCGATTCCTCCGCTCGAGTGCTTCTCTGTGGCAGCGAGGCCGATTAGGGCCCCATGGAGGGAGAGCAGCGAAGGGACTGACTTCAAATAAAAAGCCCTCGAATAAAACCCAACTGCCCCACCACCCTCTCTCTCTCTCTCTCTCTCTCACTAATCTTTAGCTCCACTTCCAGTATTTTGAAGATTTCCTCCTCCCAGCAGTCACTGGCGGACGCAGAAACAAATTCTTCTCACTTTGTTGATTAAACAGTGAACGCTTATCGTCCTTCGACGAGGCGTCTTTTTTTTTTAATTAAACCTAAGACACTGCGAGTGCGCAATTAACAGCCGGTAATTAAGGAGCGCCTCTGAAGCCGGCCTTCGTTTCGGTTTATACGTCGAGCATGTGGCTTTCTGATCTCTAAATTAGTGAGCTCTTGTAATATTTGCTTTGTGGCATATTCGGGGGGTTAAGAGCGGCCTGTGGAGACGCGTGATTGATGTACGGGAGGAAAACACGGTGTATTAAAAGCGTAATGCTCTATCAGGAAATGCAAATAGCACCTTCATGTTAACAAGCTAGCATGGCTACGTTTAATGTAGCAGAGGGAGAAAAAAAAAAAAAACCCTCTGCTCCGGCCTGATTAGTGCATTTGAATTTGAGAGTTTAATTAAGTGCCTCTAATAACTGACATGTAACATTTAACCATTTGATATTTCATTTTCTAATCGAATCAAGTGGCCGGAAATAGTGCGCGATCCCAGAGGGGCGGAAAAAAATCCACGCCTCTGTTTAAATAAGTGATGAAAATTTGTGTTTAATGACTAACGTGCTCTTTCAGGAGAAGAAAAGCAGAACACTTGTTCACTTTTAATTAGTATTGATTTTCATCGCCGCATGCACGAGCCAGCGCTCGGCAAAATATTGCGTTAGAATACGGCGTAGTTCAGTGAGGACTCGCTACTGAGAAGACGACCGGGACTGTGTTCAGTGTCCGAGGAACCTCGGCTCTACTGGAAAGAGCATCTAGTGAGCATCAGAGGCTTCTTGTTGATGAGAGGAAAGACTTGCTCGAGCTGACAGAAAGCCTACAGCGACTTTGTACAGCCGTGATGAGCTGAAAAGCAGCTCAGACATGCAACATGGTGACACTTGAGTCACTACAACAGCAGGAGGTTTCCAGTATAATATAATATACACCAGTTCTGACAGGATACTAGTTCAAGCAAATACTAAAGAATCATATATACTTTTTTAACCAACAAAAACTCTGATATCATAAATAAAAGCTAGAATAAATCTGTCTTAGCTTGTATTTTGACACCTATCATGGAAATAAAGGAGCTACTCCACCTGTCCTGACACAGGAAATGCAGGGTAATGTGAAATGCGTGCAGTTATTAACATGTGGAAACACTGAGTGTGAACATCATTAGTTTAAGGGTTTTGGCCTCGAGTGTAAGGTTTAGGACTTTAAACCCTGTCTTAGGTTTAGCTGGTGCAGATTCAACATACAGGCAACTTTATTCACATAAATCACATAAATTCAGTTATAGATATGTCTGGAAGTTATATTTCATCTTTGAGGAGAAACCGAATGAAAGAACCGATTCAGAGAAATGATTCATGGAAATGATTCACCTGATGATTCGTTCAAAATGAATCAATTGAATCGAGCAGTTTTTTTCAAACAGTCAGTTTGAACCATCATGGTATAGTAACATGGCTGTATATTAGTTGGATTTCAGAGTTGATTTAAAGCGTCAGGCGGTGCGTCAGCGTGAGCTCCTGAGATCGCACCTGGTTCGAACCGAGCGAGAGATTTAAACACAACCATCTGCAGAACATGGCACAAATTCAGGCATGGATTTTCAGTTAGCAAGTTTATAGTGAAATAAACAAGGGAAAGGGTTTAAGTTGTGTGTCCTGGAATACTTGTGTATGTGGACGTGTGTGTGTGAAACGAACGCAGGCCGTTACTTTGGGGTTTAAAACAGAATGTCACTCGCAGCAGCGGCATGTGGCTTTGCTTAGACTCCGTGTTCGCTCCAATTAGAGAGCGAAGAGAAAGGGAGAGACTGAGGCAGGAGAGACGGCCAAACACACAACACGGAAAAGAAACTGGAAGCTGTTGTGTTTGTGTGTGTGTGTGTGTGTGTGTGTGTGTGTGCAATTATGTGCATCTGCGAATAGATATTAATGAATGTGAAAAGTAGGAGGCTTTCAATTTCTTTTTTATTTGTGTTTTTGTGTTAAAGCTCTGATGACATTCCTACAAGGATAGGAATATCTGACCATCTTGACTTAGCACCCCCAAGTGTGTGTGTGTGTGTGTGTGTGTGTGCTGTGAGGTGCATAGGGCCATGTACCATATCCGTGCTCATTTAATGAAAGTCTTGGTTACTGTCATGTTCTTGTTGTTCAATCCCTAGCGCCCTGTCATCCCTCCCTCTCTCTCCCTCTCCCTCTCTCATCCGCTCCTTTCGTCCACTCCCTCTCTGCAGGAGGTTAGAGAACCAATAACTAAGTGGGACTAAAAGCATTTCTCGTTCTCAGTGAACTAATGCTGTTAATGTCTGTCATCTTCTTCATTCTCTCTCTCTCTCTCTCTCTCTCTCTCTCACTCTCTCTCTCTGTTTATTTCTACATTGATTTTCCCTGACATGTTTAGCACTGAGATAACAGTCCCATATCCACAACACTTCATTGTCCGTGCTGTAATACAGGAAGATGGACATATACACAAACACACAGGCTTTTTTTCCTCCTTCTCCTGTTCGAGAGCAGCGTTGGGTTTCACTTATCGAGTTACAGCCTGAGAGTGAATTATGGCCTGTTGATTTCCGAGGAAAACCTCCTGATATAGTTTTATGGAAGGTGTGTGTGTGTGTATGTGTGTGTGTGTAACCAAAGAGCCTCAACAGGAATACACAGTCAGTTTTTTGAGAAAAGTACAGTCTCACACACATGGTGTACACACACACACAAACACACACACACACACTGCATTGGATGAGGTTTTAATTTAGGTTTATGGAGAGTCAGACTCATCTGGCAGAGAGACAGCGAGACCGAATGGAAACCCACAGTCATCTGGAACTGTAAATGAGGAATGTCACAAAAAAACCTGTAGAGAACACAAGTGTGTGTGTGTGTGTGCACACCATTTGCAGTAGAAAAGTGTCAATGAGCAAGCAGTTTCTAATTGACACACGTTTGAAACAGAAACGATGTTTACTATTTAATTACTCAGTGCTCAGCAATTGAATCTGATTTGTCCACGGTTTCTATGGTAACAGCTCATTGAAAGGGGCTGACTGTCTTCTTGATTCTCCTCTTAATCTTTAAGCGAATAATAAAAACAGATTGAAAGCTGAATGACATGGTGAAGTTTTGTGTGTGCAGATGTTTATGGAAGGAGTCTCCAGTGTCAGGGAGAAGGCTCCAGAACACAGGAGTTGGATTTTGGAGTAAGAAGAGATTCTGGTTACTGTCTGTGTGACGTTTCCTTCCTCACATGTGGGGTTTCTTCCGGAGAATTCCGGACTCTAAATTGGTCTATCCAGTGTGCATCCAGTGTGTATCCAGTGTGTATCCAGTGTGTATTTAGTGTGTATCCAGTGTGTATCCAGTGTGTATTTAGTGTGTATCCAGTGTGTATCCAATGTGTATTTAGTGTGTATCCAGTGTGTTTCCAGTGTGTATCCAGTGTGTATTTAGTGTGTATCCAGTGTGTATCCAGTGTGTATTTAGTGTGTATCCAGTGTGTATCCGGTGTGTTTCCAGTGTGTATCCAGTGTGTATCCGGTGTGTATTTAGTGTGTTTCCAGTGTGTATCCAGTGTGTATCCAGTGTGTATCCAGTGTGTATCCAGTGTTTATCCAGTGTGTATTTAGTGTGTGTCCAGTGGGTATCCAATGTGTATTTAGTGTGTATCCAGTGTGTATCCAATGTGTATTTAGTGTGTATCCAGTGTGTATCCAATGTGTATTTAGTGTGTATCTAGTGTGTTTCCAGTGTGTATCCGGTGTGTATTTAGTGTGTATCCAGTGTGTATCCAATGTGTATTTAGTGTGTATCCAGTGTGTATCCAATGTGTATTTAGTGTGTATCTAGTGTGTTTCCAGTGTGTATCCAATGTGTATTTAGTGTGTATCTAGTGTGTTTCCAGTGTGTATCCGGTGTGTATTTAGTGTGTATCCAGTGTGTATCCAATGTGTATTTAGTGTGTATCTAGTGTGTTTCCAGTGTGTATCCGGTGTGTATTTAGTGTGTATCCAGTGTGTATCCAATGTGTATTTAGTGTGTATCCAGTGTGTATCCAATGTGTATTTAGTGTGTATCTAGTGTGTTTCCAGTGTGTATCCAATGTGTATTTAGTGTGTATCTAGTGTGTTTCCAGTGTGTATCCGGTGTGTATTTAGTGTGTATCCAGTGTGTATCCGGTGTGTTTCCAGTGTGTATCCAGTGTGTATCCGGTGTGTATTTAGTGTGTTTCCAGTGTGTATCCAGTGTGTATCCAGTGTGTATCCAGTGTTTATCCAGTGTGTATTTAGTGTGTGTCCAGTGGGTATCCAATGTGTATTTAGTGTGTATCCAGTGTGTTTCCAGTGTGTATCCAGTGTGTATCCGGTGTGTATTTAGTGTGTTTCCAGTGTGTATCTGGTGTGTATACAGTATGTATCCAGTGTGTATCCAGTGTGTATCCTGTGTGTATCTGGTGTGTATACAGTGTGTATCTGGTGTGTATACAGTGTGTATCTGGTGTGTATACAGTATGTATCCAGTGTGTATCCAGTGTATATACAGTATGTATCCAGTGTGTATCCAGTGTATATACAGTATGTATCCAGTGTGTATCCGGTGTGTATTTAGTGTGTTTCCAGTGTGTATCTGGTGTGTATACAGTATGTATCCAGTGTGTATCCAGTGTGTATCCAGTATGTATCCAGTGTGTATCCAGTGTGTATCTGGTGTGTATACAGTATGTATCCAGTGTGTATCCAGTGTATATACAGTATGTATCCAGTGTGTATCCAGTGTGTATCCAGTGTGTTTCCAGTGTGTATCTGGTGTGTATACAGTATGTATCCAGTGTGTATCCAGTGTGTATCCAGTGTGTATCCAGTGTGTATCCTGTGTGTATCTGGTGTGTATACAGTGTGTATCTGGTGTGTATACAGTGTGTATCTGGTGTGTATACAGTATGTATCCAGTGTGTATCCAGTGTGTATCCGGTGTGTATTTAGTGTGTTTCCAGTGTGTATCCGGTGTGTATCCAGTGTGTATCTGGTGTGTATACAGTATGTATCCAGTGTGTATCCAGTGTATATACAGTATGTATCCAGTGTGTATCCAGTGTGTATCCAGTGTGTTTCCAGTGTGTATCTGGTGTGTATACAGTATGTATCCAGTGTGTATCCAGTGTATATACAGTATGTATCCAGTGTGTATCCAGTGTGTATCCAGTGTGTTTCCAGTGTGTATCTGGTGTGTATACAGTATGTATCCAGTGTGTATCCAGTGTGTATCCAGTGTGTATCCTGTGTGTATCTGGTGTGTATACAGTGTGTATCTGGTGTGTATACAGTGTGTATCTGGTGTGTATACAGTATGTATCCAGTGTGTATCCAGTGTGTATCCGGTGTGTATTTAGTGTGTTTCCAGTGTGTATCCGGTGTGTATCCAGTGTGTATCCAGTGTGTATCCAGTGTGTATCCTGTGTGTATCTGGTGTGTATACAGTGTGTATCTGGTGTGTATACAGTGTGTATCTGGTGTGTATACAGTATGTATCCAGTGTGTATCCAGTGTGTATCTGGTATGTATTTAGTGTGTATCCAGTGTGTATCCGGTGTGTATCCGGTGTGTATTTAATGTGTATCCAGTGTATATCCGGTGTGTATTTAGTGTGTATCCAGTGTGTATTTAGTGTGTATCCAGTGTGTATCCGGTGTGTATTTAGTGTGTATCCGGTGTGTATCCGGTGTGTATTTAATGTGTATCCAGTGTATATCCGGTGTGTATTTAGTGTGTATCCAGTGTATATCTGGTGTGTATTTAGTGTGTATCCGGTGTGTATTTAATGTGTATCCAGTGTATATCCGGTGTGTATTTAGTGTGTATCCGGTGTGTATTTAGTGTGTATCCAGTGTGTATCTGGTATGTATTTAGTGTGTATCCAGTGTATATCCGGTGTGTATTTAGTGTGTATCCAGTGTATATCCGGTGTGTATTTAGTGTGTATCCAGTGTGTATCCGGTGTGTATTTAGTGTGTATCCAGTGTGTATCCGGTGTGTATCCAGTGTTTATCCAGTGTGTATTTAGTGTGTATTTAATGTGTATCCAGTGTATATCCGGTGTGTATTTAGTGTGTATCCGGTGTGTATTTAGTGTGTATCCAGTGTATATCTGGTGTGTATTTAGTGTGTATTTAATGTGTATCCAGTGTATATCCGGTGTGTATTTAGTGTGTATCCGGTGTGTATTTAGTGTGTATCCAGTGTATATCTGGTGTGTATCCGGTGTGTATTTAATGTGTATCCAGTGTATATCCGGTGTGTATTTAGTGTATATCCGGTGTGTATTTAGTGTGTATCCGGTGTGTATTTAGTGTGTATCCAGTGTGTATCCGGTGTGTATTTAGTGTGTATCCAGTGTGTATCCGGTGTGTATTTAGTGTGTATCCAGTGTGTATCCGGTGTGTATTTAGTGTGTATCCAGTGTGTATCCGATGTGTATTTAGCGTGTATCCAGTGTGTATTTAGTGTGTATCCAGTGTGTATTTAGTGTGTACCCAGTGTGTATCCGGTGTGTATTTAGTGTGTATCCAGTGTGTATCCGATGTGTATTTAGCGTGTATCCAGTGTGTATTTAGTGTGTATCCAGTGTGTATTTAGTGTGTACCCAGTGTGTATCCGATGTGTATTTAGCGTGTATCCAGTGTGTATTTAGTGTGTATCCAGTGTGTATTTAGTGTGTACCCAGTGTGTATCCGGTGTGTATTTAGCGTGTATCCAGTGTCTATTTAGTGTGTATCCAGTGTATATCCGGTGTGTATCCGGTGTGTATTTAATGTGTATCCAGTGTATATCCGGTGTGTATTTAGCGTGTATCCAGTGTGTATTTAGTGTGTATCCAGTGTATATCCGGTGTGTATCCGGTGTGTATTTAGTGTGTATCCGGTGTGTATTTAGTGTGTATCCAGTGTATGTCCGGTGTGTATTTAGTGTGTATCCGGTGTGTATTTAGTGTGTATCCAGTGTGTATCCGGTGTGTATTTAGTGTGTATCCAGTGTATATCCGGTGTGTATTTAGTGTGTATCCAGTGTGTATCCGGTGTGTATTTAGTGTGTATCCAGTGTGTATTTAGTGTGTATCCAGTGTGTATTTAGTGTGTATCCAGTGTGTATCCGGTGTGTATTTAGTGTGTATCCAGTGTGTATTTAGTGTGTATCCAGTGTGTATCCGGTGTGTATTTAGTGTGTATCCAGTGTGTATTTAGTGTGTATCCAGTGTGTATCCGGTGTGTATTTAGTGTGTATCCAGTGTGTATTTAGTGTGTATCCAGTGTGTATTTAGTGTGTATCCAGTGTGTATCCGGTGTGTATTTAGTGTGTATCCAGTGTGTATTTAGTGTGTATCCAGTGTATATCCAGTGTGTATCCGGTGTGTATCCGGTGTGTACTTAATGTGTATCCAGTGTATATCCAGTGTGTATCCGGTGTGTATTTAGTGTGTATCCAGTGTGTATTTAGTGTGTATCCAGTGTATATCCAGTGTGTATCCGGTGTGTATCCGGTGTGTACTTAATGTGTATCCAGTGTATATCCGGTGTGTATTTAGTGTGTATCCGGTGTGTATTTAGTGTGTATCCAGTGTGTATCCGGTGTGTATTTAGTGTGTGTCCAGTGTGTATCCGGTGTGTATTTAGTGTGTATCCAGTGTGTATCCGGTGTGTATTTAGTGTGTATCCAGTGTGTATCCGGTGTGTATTTAGTGTGTATCCAGTGTGTATTTAGTGTGTATCCAGTGTATATCCGATGTGTATTTAGTGTGTATCCAGTGTGTATCCGGTATGTATTTAGTGTGTATCCAGTGTGTATCCGGTGTGTATCCGGTGTGTATTTAATGTGTATCCAGTGTGTATCCGGTGTGTATTTAGTGTGTATCCAGTGTGTATTTAGTGTGTATCCAGTGTATATCCGGTGTGTATTTAGTGGCTATCCAGTGTGTATCCAGTGTGTATCCAGTTTGTTTTTAATGTATATCCGTTGTGTATTTAGTGTGTATTCAGTGTGTATCCGGTGTGTATTCAGTGTGTATCCGATGTGTATTTAGTGTGTATCTGGTGTTTATCTGGTGTTTATATTGTGTGTATCCAATGTGTATTTGTATACCTGACTAATGCCCATTGTTCCCAGTATAGACTCAGGAGATACCAACACCACCAGAATGGATGGATTTACAGTAGATGATTATTACAGATGATTAAAACAAAATGAAAATTAAAAGAGCAAAAAAAAAATAAATAAATAAATAAATATAAAAAGAAAAAGAGAAAGGGAAAAATTAAATATAAAAAGAACTGAAGCATGACATCTATAAATAAAGAATGTTTTTAATTTTAGAATTTTTCTTTTCTTTTCTTTTTTTGTTCTTCTGTTTTTGTTTAAGATATCCCAGCGCTCTGTGATCAGACATGATAGTGACTGTGATTTTTTTTTTTTTTTGCCTGAATATTTTTAAACGGAAAAAAACATTTGTGTTAAACTGTTTAAAGCAGACTGAAATAAATACAACCAATTTTTTAGATTTATTTTAAAATTTTTTATACTGTTTTTTTTTTACTGTTTTTTTTAGTGTATTTTTTAGAAACTCACCTCTGAACATCAGTATTGTGTACAGTGAGAAATTTGCTTCATCCTAAATTAATTTCATTTTATTTTACTTCATTAAGTTATGAAACTTTTTGTAATAAATGCTCCAAAAATGGTTACTTTTTTGTTAATTTATTTTATTAATATTTTTATAGATTTTTATTTTATTTATTTTTCAGTTCATTTCCTGTATTTTTATGATTATAATTTAATATCATTTATAATGTGTAGTATTTTTTTTACAGTATATGTAATTTACTCGGACCATGGAGACCTGTGTTGGAAACTCTGTGTTAAAAATTTGGACCTGGTTTCAATGAGAGAAGAATTTTTTTTTTTTTTTTGAGGAAAATTGAGGGTCATGTTGACCACAATAATCCATGATGGTTCAACCACTAAAAACAAAACACCACTTATTTTCTAATCAAATAATTAAAACCCAGACAATTAAACTCCAGAAACCTGAAGGGGACTGAGAACGAGAGAGAGAGAGAGAGAGAGAGAGAGAGAGGGCGGAGTGTCCGAGAAGAACGAGTCACCCCTGGAGTTCTTGCTCTATTGTACCATGTAAACAATGCCAGTTTTGATAACCTTTGACCCCCTGAGTGTAGGGCTGAATGGAGGCGACGCGCCCCTCAGCAGCTGCTTCTTAGCGAACAGAAGAGTGAGAGAATAGGGGAAGGAGTCGAGGGAAGCGTGGAGAAAAAGAGAGAAAGGTATTAATTAAAGTAGTAATTAAATGAAGCTCAGAGCCTCGAGGCTGCTTCTACAGACCAGGCAACATCACAGCACTCAACCCCGAGCAGCCGGGAGACTGAACGCTGCCTTCCACTGAACAAACAAACAAACAAAACACTGCTTTAACTCATAACTCCAACACGAGATGACCTCCTCAACCTCCAGTGATGTCAAACCAACACAACTAATCTACACAAACAGAGCAGAAAAGCTGAAGATCAATCCCTCTGTGGTTCACTTTATCACTGAGTCACTAATCCCAATCACTGAAACTCCTCTCACGAGTCATGACAAATCTGAACAGATCGATCAGTAGTTAGTTAGGTCAGTAGTTAGTTAGATCAGTAATTAGTTACATTAGTAGTTAGTTAGATAGATCAGTAGTTAGTTAGATCAGTATTTAGTTAGATAAGTAATTAGTTACATCAGTAGTTAGTTAGATCAGTATTTAGTTAGATCGGTAGTTAGTTAGATCAGTAGTTAGTTAGATCAGTAATTAGTTACATCAGTAGTTAGTTAGATAGATCAGTAGTTAGTTAGATCAGTATTTAGTTAGATAAGTAATTAGTTACATCAGTAGTTAGTTAGATCAGTATTTAGTTAGATCGGTAGTTAGTTAGATCAGTAATTAGTTAGATCAGCAGTTAGTTAGATCAGTAATTAGATCAGTAGTTAGTTACATCAGTACTTACTTAGATAGGTAATTAGTTACATCAGTAGTTAGTTAGATCAGTAGTTAGTTAGATCAGTCATTAGATACATTAGTAATTAGTTAGATCAGTAGTTAGATAGATCAGTAATTAGTTAGATAAGTAGTTAGTTAGATCAGTATTTAGTTAGATCAGTAATTAGTTAGATCAATAATTAGATCAGTAGTTAGTTAGATCAGTAATTAGATCAGTAGTTAGTTAGATAAGTAGTTAGTTAGGTCAGTAATTAGATCAGTAGTTAGTTAGATCAGTAATTAGATCAGTAGTTAGTTAGGTCAGTAATTAGATCAGTAGTTAGTTAGATCAGTAATTAGTTAGATCAGTCATTAGATACATTTGTAATTAGTTAGATCAGTAGTTAGATAGATCAGTAATTAGTTAGATAAGTAATTAGTTAGATCAGTATTTAGTTAGATCAGTAATTAGTTAGATCAGTAATTAGATCAGTAGTTAGTTAGATCAGTAATTAGATCAGTAGTTAGTCAGATCAGTAGTTAGTTAGGTCAGTATTTAGTTAGATCAGTAATTAGTTAGATCAATAATTAGATCAGTAGTTAGTTAGATCAGTAATTAGATCAGTAGTTAGTTAGGTCAGTAATTAGATCAGTAGTTAGTTAGATCATTAATTAGATCAGTAGTTAGTTAGATCAGTAGTTAGTTAGGTCAGTAATTAGATCAGTAGTTAGTTAGATCAGTAGTTAGTTAGATCAGTAATTAGATCAGTAGTTAGTTAGATCAGTAGTTAGTTAGGTCAGTAATTAGATCAGTAGTTAGTTAGATCAGTAGTTAGTTAGATCATTAATTAGATCAGTAGTTAGTTAGATCAGTAGTTAGTTAGGTCAGTAATTAGATCAGTAGTTAGTTAGATCAGTAGTTAGTTAGATCATTAATTAGATCAGTAGTTAGTTAGATCAGTAGTTAGTTAGGTCAGTAATTAGATCAGTAGTTAGTTAGATCAGTAGTTAGTTAGGTCAGTAATTAGATCAGTAGTTAGTTAGATCAGTAGTTAATTTGATCAGTAATTAGATCAGTAGTTACTTAGATCAGTAGTTAGTTAGGTCAGTAATTAGATCAGTAGTTAGTTAGATCAGTAGTTAGTTAGGTCAGTAATTAGATCAGTAGTTAGTTAGATCAGTGGTTAGTTAGATCAGTAGTGAGTTACATCAGTAATGAGTTAGATCAGTAGTTAGTTATATCAGTAGTTAGTTAGATCAACAATTAGTGGGATCAGTAGTTAGTTAGATCAGTAGATAGTTAGATCAACAGTTAGTGGGATCAGTAATTAGTTAGATCAGTAGGATTTATTTCTTACATTTCTCTTTATTATGGCTGCTTTAAATAGTCAGAGGTAAGGATTGATTAAAGTTTAGTTAAAGTAAATGTTGCTGTGACTGAATTCTGAATTCTGCTAAACAACAGAGTGACGTTTTGAGCAGCTTTGAGTTTTTCAGTCAGTCATTTTCTCTGACATCAATACTTTTTAAGAAAAAAATATTTTTCAGCACACCATGAGATGTTTTTATTTAGTCTACTTTTACTTTTTTTGTTTGTTTTTTTTTTTAACTTTTTTTTGCCTGCAAGGATCATGTCCTGGAAGGAGACGGTTTAAAACAGATTGACTACAGACATCTAAACCCCACTAGAGACATGTGATTTTTGTTTTTTTATTCCAAATTTGATCACGCTGTTGGTTCAAACTCTAGCAAGATGGAAATAAAATGAAATAGAATTGAGTTTGTAATCAGATTCTGACTGAGGAAATGTTTGTGAAGCTCCTGAGACATCATCCATCCATCAGTCCATCAACACTTATCCTACACAGGGTCACGGGGAACCTGGAATCTTACACACACACACAACAGCAACAGAACAAAATTGAGTGAATTCATATGAACTCGATTTTATTGGCTCCGGATGTTATGAAGTTATAACATATATATTATGTGTTTATGTATTACTTAATTGAGTTACTTGTTGGATTTGTTCAGCCAGCTTTGTCACTCTCCTCTCGTGTGTGTGTGTGTGTGTGTGTGTGTGTGTGTGTGTGTGGTGGAGAGATTTGTCCAGCTGTCAGTGACCCTTCAACATGGTCTGAGACATTTGGACACAAATATCATTAAACTTCCATTTAGGCCTGAAAAACCCCTGGGAAATGTAGTCCCTATCTCCTGAGTGTGTGTGTGTGTGTGTGTGTGTGGACCTTTTGTGGGATGAGATGGATAAAAGGGTGGATTAAAGATGAAGTGTCTACACAATGCTGGTTTAGATCATGTGTGTGTGTGTGTGTGTGTGTGCGTGTCTGTGTGTGTGTGTGTGTGTGTGTGTGCGTGTCTGTGTGTGTGTGTGTGTGTGTGTGTGTGCAGTTCCATCTCTATATTCAGGACAGTGACAGAGGGCAGGGGCGAATGAGGAATGAAATATGTACCTGCACATGCTGCGTGTTGGTATCCGTGTGTGTGTGTGTGTGTGTGACATTGTGTGATTGTGTGTGTGTGTCAGATGCCACAGCTGGAGCTCCAGGGCCATTTGTCAGACAGGGAGTTTGATTATGAGCCGCTGGCAGGGCTGTGTGATCAGAACTGACCCTTCATTATGTCTGCCAGACTCAGGTGTCACCAGCACCAACCCCTAACTGTCTGTGTGACAGCACGACACACTCGTCCCATCGCTCTTCTGCTGTCTCCTCCAGCGTGTGTGTGTGTGCTGTTCTATAGTATATAACAGATGTGTAAAGCAGTGCCATTATTTATATCTGAGCTTGTATCTGGTTTGCACACAAAATATTCATATCTGTTTATGCATTTGGATTTAATACAGAAGTGGGCGTGGCCTACACCAGAGAGTATGGGTTTGTTTGTTTTTTAAGAATTAATTAATTGATTCCCCAGCATGTGAACCCCATTACTGCACCCTGGAAACACAAAGAAAGTCTTTCTTCTTCTTTATTTATTTATTGTTGGTTTATTTATTTATTTATTTTTTATACAACTTTTAAGATTAATAAAATACCTCTAAACTTTTTTTTTCCACACACTTTGGACTCAGTTCAAAGCTTTTTGAGTTGGGAATTTTTGAAAACCTGGCAACCTTCACCACAAGCTTTAAGCGCAGTTTAACATGATTTAATAATGTATTCGTCTATGGTTACATTCCCTTGTATATGCATACACCTGGACACATCTGTACACACCTGTACATATACAAGCAGAGCAAACTGTTGCTGTAGAAACAACGAGGTAACTAAACACAAAGGAAAACTCCACCCTGAATCATCTGAAATATATTTATATTGAAATAGATCTAAAATGTATAGGTGCCAATCTGCTGTATTTTGGTTATTCCTTCATGGCTGTGAGCAATTACAGTGGTGTTTAATCAGGAAAACAAGGAATCTAAGGTGGAAGCGGTAACAATATCTCTAACTCTTGACTCCAGAATGCAGTGCAGCTGTACGACCCTGAGACTGGACTCGGATAGCTTCAGATCTAAAAGATGACGAGTCATGTTAACATGAAAGCTTTGGACGCTGATGAGAAGGTGAGAGAGCTGATGGTGTAAAATACTAAAGTGCCGCTGCATCAGTGTCCATGACTAAATCACCAGGTATTTGAGCAGCGATGAGGTGCATGTAGGAAACTATACAGAGATCCAGATGTTGATGAAAATAATAACAAACCTCCACGATTGATGCTCCTGTCTTACCATTTGCTTAATATCTTTTGTCTTTTTGTGTATAAGATTTCTCCAGCAATCTCAGCCTCATTTCATCAGCATTCAGTCAGCATTCCTTGTGTGTTTTTTTCCCCCGTTACAACTCAGGTGCCTATCAATTTTCATGTCTTTAGCGTGGCAGGCGTATTACGCGGTCACAGCATATGGTTCAACCTCATTGTCTGTCAATAGCCAGTCATTTTTCAATTAGTCCTTATTAGTAGGCATGGCTCTGGAAATGTCTCCCCTTGTATTTAACCTCTGTGGCCTGCCAGGAGAGAGAGAGAGACAGAGAGAGAGAGAGAGAGAGAGAGAGAGAGAGAGAGAGAGAGAGAGTGTGTGTGTGTGTATGATTAGTGAGGGGAGAGCACGGAGGTGACAGAATCCCTCTTCAAATATTTTGTCTTCATTTTACGGCAGCGGGACGTAATTATAGAGCAGTGCTTCATTATTGTCCCACTCATGTTTAATGCATTGTGTTCATTTAAGGCTTTATTAACTGCACTCTGAGTGTGTGTGTGTGTGTGTGTATGTGTGAGAGAGAGAGAGAGAGAGAGAGAGAGAGAGAGAGAGAGAGAGAGAGAGAGTGAGCGACTGAGTTAAACAGAAACCAATAGATAATGTATGGATTATATGCGTATGTGTTTTTTTTATGCATATTAAGGATATTAATTGCTCTTGGGGACTCAGAGGTAAAAGGGGTATTAGGCAGTGGTAGGTTTAAGGGATGAGGTAAATGCAAGAGAGGTGAATTCTGGGTAAAAGGTATTAGTTTGCCGTACTGTAGTAACATCAGACTCGCATGCACCTCACATTGAGACTGATGAGCTCAATCAGAAAGCACATATTTCTGGATGGAGATAGATGGAGGAACACAATGAGAAAGAGAGGGAGAGAGAGAGAGAGAGAGAGAGAAACACGAAGATAAAGATCTGAGGGAAAAAGTGCAAACAAGAAAGCTAGAACAAGCAGAAAACAAGGACAAATAGGACAGAATACAAAAGGAGATGAAAATAAGAAAAAGAGAGGGGGGGGGTAAGAATGGTGCATAGTTTTTTACTCGTCTGCCACCAAGCCCCCCCCCCCCACACACACACACACACACCACAACACCTTCACACACACACCTCATCCCCATCCTTCGCTATAGAATATGTCACTGGCCGTTCCTCTGGGGTGAATAAAAGCTAATAGGCTAACGCTAGCGGCGCTGCTGAGTGATGATGCTGATGGATGGCGCGTGTCAACAGCGGCTCTTTGATAAGACTCCATAAATATTTTATCAAGCGTAATGGAAATTGTCAAATCAATCTAATTGTGTCATACATTACTGGGACATCAAAATTAAACAAAGCACATATGCTATCATTTTGGCTTTACGGTTCGGGCAGCCAGCGACCGGCGGCTCAGGGGGGCCTCGCGAAGCCTCGGGGCTGGCAGTGCTGACGCTGGAAATATGTCTCCCATACGGCCGAGCATGCACACTCCATCACACGGATCAATTCCTCAAATGTGGACAAGTGTGTGCTGTAATCATGATATGGCAGCCAGTAACTGCCTGGCTGTTCTCCTGTGTGTGTGTGTGTGTGTGTGTCTGTGTGTGTGAGAGAGAGACTACAAATGGTAAATCAATGTAGTTAGTAAATGCTAGCATGTAGCATGAAGGTATAGTATGTTATAGTACAGTAATATAATCCGCTGACATACGTGCATTATAAGCTTTCTATGGAAATTATACAGTACAGATGACATTACAGACACCTTACAAAGCTTTAATACACAAACAACTGAAAACTGAACACTGACTATAAACATAAGACAGTCACTCAGATCTCAGGTCTAATGCAGCTAGTTAAGCCCTGGGATGAGTCACTGACCCCACTGGAACAGTCTACAGGTATCTAAATGAATACACTCCATAAATGTGAACACTACTCCATCAGCAGCAAATAAAAAAGCTCGATAAAATTCTACTCTGGATGCTGAGAAGTTCCTGCGGCTGGAACAGTGATCATAGCATCATGTTGTGTAGTATTGTAGAGTCCAGTATGGTATAAGATGAGATGTTAAAGTAGTGTGTAGAATGTGGTGTAGTATAGCATGGAATAGTGAAGTATAATCTAGGCTAGTGTGGTATAATATAGTGTAGTCTATGTATGGTAGAATATGTTACATTGTAATATAGTATAGTATCTAGTGTAGTATAGTATCTAGTATAGTATAATATCTAGTATAATATAGTGTATAGTATAGTATAGTATCTAGTGTAGTATAGTGTATAGTATAGTATAGTATAGTATAGTATCTAGTGTAGTATAGTGTATAGTATCTAGTATAGTATAGTATCTAGTGTAGTATAGTATAGTATCTAGTCTAGTATAGTACCTAGTATAGTATAGTATCTAGTGTAGTATAGTATTTAGAATAGTGTAGTATAGTATCTAGTGTAGTATAGTATCTAGTATAGTATAGTATCTAGAATAGTATAGTATAGTATCTAGTGTAGTATAGTATCTGGTATAGTATAATGTAGTACCTAGTGTAGTATAATATCTAGTATAGTATAGTATAGTGTATAGTATAGTATCTAGTGTAGTATAATATCTAGTATAGTATAGTATAGTACAGTATAGTATAGTGTATAGTATAGTATCTAGTGTAGTATAGTATCTAGTATAGTATCTAGTGTAGTATAGTGTATAGTATAGTATCTAGTATAGTATAGTATAGTATAGTACAGTATAGTATAGTATAATATGGTATAGTATTTAGTATAGTTTAGTATAGTATATTGTAGTATAATCTAGTATATTATAGTATAGATTGTTATAGTATAGTGTAGTATAATCTAGTATATTATAGTATAGTATAGTTTGGTATGGTATAGTGTAGTATAATCTAGTATAGTATAGTTTGGTATAATCTAGTATAGTATAGTATAGTGTAGTATAATCTAGTATATTATAGTATAGTATAGTTTGGTATGGTATAGTGTAGTATAATCTTGTATATTATATTATAGTATAGTATAGTTTGGTATAGTGTAGTATAATCTTGTAAATTATATTATAGTATAATATAGTATAGTGTAGTATAATCTAGTATATTATAGTATAGTATAGTTTGGTATGGTATAGTGTAGTATAATCTTGTATATTATATTATAGTATAGTATAGTTTGGTATAGTATAGTGTAATATAATCTAGTATATTATAGTATAGTATAGTTTGGTATGGTATAGTGTAGTATAATCTAGTATATTATAGTATAGTATAGTTTGGTATGGTATAGTGTAGTATAATCTTGTATATTATAGTATAGTATAGTTTGGTATGGTATAGTGTAGTATAATCTTGTATATTATATTATAGTATAGTATAGTTTGGTATAGTATAGTGTGGTATAATCTAGTATAGTATAGTATAGTTTGGTATGGTATAGTGTGGTATAATCTAGTATAGTATAGTATAGTTTGGTATAGTATAGTGTGGTATAATCTAGTTATAAAAATGGGACTCAGGAGGCAGAGAGAGAGAATTCGAATGCCACTTTAATAAACACAGGCAGGCAGAAGGCAAAACATAACTCTGTCAACAGGTAAGTCAGGCAGGCAGGCAAAACAGAATCACGCACTTACGGCACATGAGCCTAACAGTCTTAATACTCGCTGCTGACGCTGGCGAGTGAGGGCTTGAAATAGGCGCCGGGAGATTGGGTGCAGGTGGTGCGATCAGTAATCAGGTGACTGAGAGAGAGGAAGTGCTGCTGGGGTTGGCATGCCCGTTACAGTACCCCCCCCACGGGCATCTCCAGACATCCGGGAGCGACGACGGGGGCGGCCGTGGCCTCTGGGAGCGGGTCGATCTGGGCGGCGCTGGTGGAATTCTGTGAGCAGCGCAGGATCGAGGATGTTGTCCCATTCCACCCATGACCTTTCCTCAGGACTGTACCCTTCCCAGTCGACCAGATACTGCAGGCGGCCATCTTGTCGCCTGGAGTTCAGAATCTCCCGGACCTGGTAGATGGTGTTGTCCGCGTCGATCTCGGGTGGCAGCGAGATGTGGAAGGAGGGAGAACAGGGTTAGTGTAAGGTTTCAGTAACATGACATGAAAGGACGGGGAGATGCGATAGCGCTCCGGGAGATCGAGCTCATTGGTCACTTCATTGATGGGCCGCCGGATGGTGAAGGGACCTATGTATCGAGGGCTGAGCTTTTTGCAGGGCAGCTTTAGGCAGAGGTCCTGCATGGAGAGCCAGACTTGATCTCCCGGCTGATAGTGCAGTGTTTCTCGTCGGCGCGCATCAGCTTGGCTCTTTTGCCAGCGAATCGCATGACGCAGGTGGATGTGCGCCGACTCCCAAACTCTTTCACTCTCTCTGAACCAGTGGTCTACAGATGGAAATTGGGATGGCTCACTCGACCATGGAAACAGAGGCGGCTGGTAACCGAGCATGCACTGAAAAGGGGTGAGTCCCGTGGCTTCTTCGCATAGCGAGTTCTGTGCATACTCGGCCCAGGGAAGATACACTATATTGCCAAAAGTATTCGCTCACCTGTCTTGACTCGCATATGAACTTAAGTGACATCCCATTCCTAATCCATAGGGTTCAATATGACGTCGGTCCACCCTTTGCAGCTATAACAGCTTCAACTCTTCTGGGAAGGCTGTCCACAAGGTTTAGGAGTGTGTTTATGGGAATTTTTGACCATTCTTCCAGAAGCGCATTTGTGAGGTCACACACTGATGTTGGACGAGAAGGCCTGGCTCTCAGTTTCCGCTCTAATTCATCCCAAAGGTGTTCTATCGGGTTGAGGTCAGGACTCTGTGCAGGCCAGTCAAGTTCATCCACACCAGACTCTGTCATCCATGTCTTTATGGACCTTGCTTTGGTCACTGGTGCACAGTCATGTTGGAAGAGGAAGGGGCCAGCTCCAAACTGTTCCCACAAAGTTGGGAGCATGGAATTGTCCAAAATGTCTTGGTATGCTGAAGCATTCAGAGTTCCTTTCACTGGAACTAAGGGGCCAAGCCCAGCTCCTGAAAAACAACCCCACACCATAATCCCCCCTCCACCAAACTTTACACTTGGCACAATGCAGTCAGACAAGTACCGTTCTCCTGGCAACTGCCAAACCCAGACTTGTCCATCAGATTGCCAGATGGAGAAGCGCGATTTGTCACTCCAGAGAACGTGTCTCCACTGCTCTAGAGTCCAGTGGCGGCGTGCTTTACACCACTGCATCCGACGCTTTGCATTGCACTTGGTGATGTATGGCTTGGATGCAGCTGCTCGGCCATGGAAACCCATTCCATGAAGCTCTCTGCGCACTGTTCTTGAGCTAATCTGAAGGCCACATGAAGTTTGGAGGTCTGTAGCGATTGACTCTGCAGAAAGTTGGCGACCTCTTCGCACTATGTGCCTCAGCATCTGCTGACCCCGCTCCGTCAGTTTACGTGGCCTCCCACTTCATGGCTGAGTTGCTGTCGTTCCCAAACACTTCCACGTTCTTATAATACAGCTGACAGTTGACTGTGGAATATTTAGGAGCGAGGAAATTTCACAACTGGATTTGTTGCACAGGTGGCATCCTATCACAGTTCCATGCTGGAATTCACTGAGCTCCTGAGAGCGACCCATTCTTTCACAAATGTTTGTAAAACACTCTGCATGCCTAGGTGCTTGATTTTATACACCTGTGGCCATGGAAGTGATTGGAACACCTGATTCTGATTATTTGGATGGGTGAGCGAATACTTTTGGCAATATAGTGTATTTGCTCCATTCATGCTGGCGGTCATGGCAGTAAGCTCGAAGATAGCGCCCCACTTCTTGCACTTTGCACTCCGTCTGGGGATGATATCCAGAGGACAGGCTCACTGATATGCCCAGCTGTTTAAAGAACCCATGCCACACTCGGGACACGAACTGGGGCCCTCTGTCAGACATGATGTCTTCAGGAATGCCAAAGTGTCTGAAGACGTGGTTAAAGAGAGCCTCAGCCGTCTCCATGGCCGTGGGCAGGCCCTTGAGGGGTATCAGTTTGCATGCTTCTGGGGAATCAGAAGTGGCATGAGCTTATCCTCTGGCAGACAACGTGGTGTGGAAATAATAGCGCAGATGGGGCATCCTTTCACGAATTGGAGCACTTCCTTAGTAATGTTTGGCCACCGATACTTCTCTCGGATGAGTGAGAGGGTTCGTTGACTGCCCAGATGTCCGAAGCCCGGAGATGAGTGCAGAAGGGTGAGGCGCAGCTAAGTCAAAGATTTATCCCTTCTGGACCTCCTGGCAGAGCAGGCTCTTCCGTAGTGGCGGCACGGATGTGCTCATCAATAGCCCAGAGGAGAGGACAGACATTTGGAGGGAGGATGATTTGGAGGGAGGATGGGCTTGCATACTGGGAGGATTGCTTGCATCCACATCCGGGACGGTAGCTGACAGTGAACTGGAAGCAAGTGAAGAATAGCACCCAGCGAGCTTGTCTGGGGTTCAGCCGTTTAGCTTCCCTGAGGTACTGGAGGTTCTTGTGGACAGCTCCCTCCAACCAATGCCGCCACTCCTCCAGAGCCAGCTTGATGGCTAGTAGCTCTCGGTTGCCGATTATTTTAATTAATGCCATAATTTTGCTCCACCGGGGTTAACTTTTTGGAAAAGAAAGCGCACAGACAGAGTGCCGGGGGCTCACCTCCCTGTTGGGACAGCACCGCTCCTACTCCTACAGCGGAAGCGTCTACCTCCACCACGAAAGGTCGGCTCGGATCGGGATGCAGCAGGGTAGGTGCGGAGCAGAAGGCAGTTTTCAGCTTCTGGAAGGCGTCGACCGCGGAAGTTGTCCAGCGCAGCGCTTTTGGTTGATTGCGCAACAGTGAGGTGAGAGGTGCAGTGTGTTTGCTGTAGCCTGCTATGAAGCGGCAGTAAAAGTTTGCGAACCCCAGGAAGCGTTGAAGATCCTTGATGGTTTGGGGTTGCGGCCAGTTCTTCACCACTTCCACTTTAGACTGGTCCATTTTGATGCCCTCCGAGGAGATGACGTAGCCGAGGAATTGAATGACGGGCTGGTGGAACTCACACTTCTCTAGTTTCAGGTAGAGGTGGTGACGGTGGAGATGCTCAAGTACCTGCCGGACATGGCGAACATGCTCCAACCGGTTTGAGGAGTAAATTAAGATGTCATCGATATATACGATGACGAACCGGTGGAGCATGTCCACCGGTTCGTCGGTTTCGAATGTTTCATTCATGAAATTTTGAAACAACGACGGGGCATTGGAGAGTCCATACGGCATGACGCGGTACACGTAGTGTCCCGATGGTGTGATGAACGCCGTCTTCTACTCATCACCTCGCCAAACACGGATCAGACTGTAGGCGCTCCGTAAGTCAAGCTTGGTGAAGATGTGAGCTCCACATAGTTCTTCAAGGGCAGCTGGGACCAGTGGTAGGGGGTAGGCAAACTTCACCATTTGTGCGTTTAGACTCCGATAGTCAATGCACGGTCGAAGCCCATCATCCTTTTTGGCTACGAAGAAGAAGCTGGAAGCCGCTGGGGAAGTGGATGGGTGTATGAATCCCTGGCAGAGTGCCACCTGAATGTACTCCTCCATTGCCTTTTGCTCCTGGACGGACAGAGGGTAAATGCCCGATACACTAGTATAGTATAGTATAGTTTGGTTTGGTATAGCGTGGTATACTCTAGTATAGTATAGTATAGTTTGGTATAGTATAGTGTGGTATAATCTAGTATAGTATAGTTTGGTATGGTATGGCATGGTGTGGTATGATATAGTATAATGTGGACATGGTATAGTCTAGTATATGGTAGCATGTAATATAGTTTGGTGTAGTGTAGTATAGTGGTATGGTATAGTATAGTGTGATAGAGTAGAGTATGGTAGTTTCTTGTGTGGTATAGTATAGTGTGGTATGGTATTGTGTGTCTGTGTGTGTGTGTGTGTTTCATCACATGCAGAAGGAAAGAGAAGAGAACTGGCAGCAGGACAGAATACAAAAGAAGTACAGACAAACAAAACAGATCAACTGCTTAGGGTGCCTGACAGGACACACATACACACACACATGATCATTAAATGGTACAAATGCCTGTTGGGTGTGTGTGTGGTCACTGTAGTGTTTGGACTCATACACAGCTTCAGCCTGTTATAATACAGTAATAACACATGTATTAATATGATTATTACAAGTTTGTCATCAATGAATGTTTGAATGTTTGTCATCATGCTTGTGAAAGGATGCAAAGACTTACACATTCGTTATGCTTAATAAGTACAAATAATAAGAGTGGATAAAAGAATATATATCAGGTACAATACAAAATAAAATCATTAGCATGAAGTATTAAGTATTTAGTAATATTTAGGTATAAACCTGGAGAGACATGAGGTGTGTGTGTGTGTGTGTGTGTGTGTGAAAAAAAGAAGATGATTAGGTTGTGGCTGGATGGCAGCAGAAGCAGTACACACACACACACACACACACACACATACACACACACACACTCACACCTCCTCCTCCTCTATCTCTGTCGAGCTCATGCACAAACATACATCTTTATCAAGCGCCTGTTGTCAGACAACATTAGATAATTAATAGCTCATTTGTCAGGCTTGTGAGAAACATGTTAAAATCCCTCTGCGCTCCTGGGAAGAGGAAAAAAAACACAGCTGTCTACACACACACACACACACACACAAGCATATGCAAACATATCTGCCTGAAGAGGCTCATTCTTAATCACTACTAATGCTAATTAATTAAGAGCGAGAGTCTATTTGTGTGTGTGTGTGTATGTGACTTTGGCTTGTTGCTCAGTGTTAATTGAGCTGCATTGTATTGTTCAGTAATTAAGTGTTGCTCTATCTCTGAGACAGAAACAGTCCGGGAATTCGCACGTTAATTAGCAAGCGCTTAATAGGTCACAAAGACGTGTGTGTGTGTGTGTGTGTGTGTGTGTGTGATTGAAAGACTTGACTGAG
>NC_080726.1:17358204-17378204 GCF_019097595.1 Hemibagrus wyckioides | reverse complement strand
GTGAAATATTTACTTTTATCATAAAAGGTAAACAATCCCTAGAAGTAAGATTTGTCTTAATTAAGAAATAAATTTTTACATTTATTTCAAACAAAACAAAAACAAGACAAACGTTTCTGAGGTCACCTTTTAATGGGGTAAATAAATGACATGTCCCCACAATTATATCTTTGACAGAAATAGAAACATTTGACTGGTCCCCACAAAGACTAGGGTAAGGTATATATGTATATGTAAGATCCTCCTAAGGACAATAAGCCATGTGTGTGTGTGTGTGTGTGTGTGTGTATGTATCTTTCCGATGTAAATGTCTGCACAATGGTAGCAACAAGTTTGTCAGATTTTTGTTTTACCGTGTAGGGATATTTGGCTGGTCTCCATAAAACTGCTCTTTTACAGACAAAAATGTCTTTTGTAGTTCAATAGTTGGTTGGTGTGTCATTGCATTTTTAGCTGCATTCATTATTATGTCATGGAAAGGTCCTCATAAGGACAGTAAGCTGAGCTTGTGTGTGTTGTGTGTGGTGTTTATCTCTGTGAAAAGCTCTTGTTGATAAGTACAAGGAAATGAATTCTACTTTCCTGTATGGAAACACTGCATGTCTTGACTTAGTTCTAAAAAAACAGCTGATTGTATATCCTGGATTCATACCCTTTAAGAAAAAATTGCTAAGACTCAGTCAACCTTTGCTAATCCCTGATGGCTAAAACTGACCAAACCCTGATAGTTATCAGAAATGTAAGACAGAAACCGCTGCTGGTCTTTAGAGCGTGAACCCCGCCTACACTTCACTCCGTTTTCCTTTACAGATGTTTACCTTTTGCTGAAACTAGTATGTTTATTGCTCAAAATTGAACAGCCACTGTGGCACATGACGAGGGGATTGGGTTTTTCCCTTCTCAATTTTAAGAGGCGGAATGAAGTAGTGAGAAGTGGGAGCTAGTGAAAGGCGGATTGGGTTACCCTTAAAAGCCTTGGCGACTGTGGCAGGCTTTCGTTCTGGGGCTGAATGATGTTTAAACAGCATAGCTGAGGTTAACATTATGGTTTCATATGTTTAACAGAGCCTCGGCTTAGAGTGAGAGTGCCTGACCTGCTCTCAGCTGTTGTTGGAAAGCTAGTGTGTCTGTGTGTGTGTGTGTAGGCTAGCTGCCCTGCTGTGACACTGGAATGTACAGAGACAGGAGGATGTGCCCACTCCTCATTAGCACTCACCACTACCTGTCACATCCTGTTAGCCACAGCGTACTAGCCACAGCACGCTAGCTCCACTCTGGCCTATTCGCAGTAGGTTAGCTCCAAGTGTGTTAAGCTGGTCTACGATTAGTACTTGTCACACTGTACAAGATCATCCCAATAAAATCTTTGCTCGTATTCTATAATGTGGACTCTTCCTGTCAGACTATATGATGAGAATCCTATCTAATGATAGACATGTGGTTAAGGCAAACGGCCGTGTTTTGTTAACATCATCACTCAACAGCACTGGTGAGAGTCACCAAAATAAGCTTGAGGTCATTCTTTTTGTCCATTAGCATGATTTGTTTACATTTCACCACTATGACGTAGCATGATTCTTGTGTAAACCCATGCTATCCTCCTATTGGTAGTTTTTAGCTTCGTAGTAACAATGTAGTTAGTGTGAGAACAATTGATTAGCCTACCTCGGTACTAGATGTTGCTAATGAGATGTACAGACATCCGTCTCAGAATTTTGCAATGGCCCTGACCTCTCGGTGAGTAGATATGATGAGTCAGGACAGCAGATATAGGAGCTCCAGTGGAGACAGTAACAAAATCCTCTCATCAGCCACGTGCTACTCTTCCTTTCCGAACCAAGGAAAAGGTTACAGGTCACAGACAACGTCCTCTCTTCTCCACTTTCAATTAACCTCGCTGGCTGAAACGTCCGCTGTTTTTGCTCTGATTCCCCGTCACTAGGGCTGGATGGAAAATGTTTTTAAAAAAAGGAAGTATGAGTGTTGGGAGCCACACAATGTAGACAACACTAAAGGCAATTCAATCTTCCCGTTGGGGATTCCCTTGCCAAACATTTGGCTCTGGCTCCTGAGGAGGTGTCTGACAGGGTGTACAGAGAGGACACAATCAGCAGGCTCATTCTCAGCAAGTTGCTCAGACTGTTATTACAGACACTAACCACTTTCCTCTTCCCCCTGTTTGTTTAACTGGTGCTCAAATACCTTTGTTTGGAGCGATGTATATTTTCCCATATGTGGCCACACTCAGTTAGCACTTAGCACTCATGGACTAACTCGAGCTCTTGCCAAATTGGCAGCGATACAAGTGTGTGTGGGTGGGATGTCAGCATGGCCCTAATCCAGAGCCCTATCTCTTAACAAGTAGAATCCTTATCACCTTTTGTTTCTTTACACATGTTTTTAACTTGCACTCACCAAACCGACAGGCATCTTTGACCCAATGTCCCAAAGCCAGCAATCCTGAAGGCATAATTGTTAAAAATGATCTCATCCTCTACAGGTGATGAAGGTGACTTCCCACTTTTCCCCTCTGATGTCCTGGAGGAAGCTGGGAGAGCGTCCGACGGAGACCCTGTCCCATTAATCACCTCGAATAGCGTCCACTCGTCCAGTGTATTATGCGAAAGAAGTTCCCCAGTGGACTCTTGCTTCAACTCCTCCTTCCACACACCCATGTACCTGGACGATGAGGAGGCAGCACCATCTCTGCCCCCAGACTTCGAGCTGCACGAGTCAAGCGTTTCACCTGGCAGCCTGGGCATCTGGAGCAAGAGGAGGCTGGAGGTCGGAGAGGAGTTCGGACCCTTTGAGGGAAGTCATCGTCGACAGGACTGGGAGGTAGGAGCAAATGTTAGATCTGAGGAAAGCATTTGCCAAATTTTCAATTAAAGTTAGAGGTTGGTGGTTGTGGTAGCAGCTTTTCTTGCTCCATTTATATGAATTTCCAGTGGAAATTGTTCTTGGTTGTTAGAATTCCTGTAAATTTTGCATGGACCAAAGTTGCTTCACCACTATACACTTATTAAAGAGACAAAGGCTTCTGTGTCCACGGCAATAAAAGAACTTACGAGAATTCTTAGTACACCAGATCCTGAATAATGTGGTCACCTCTTCCATTAGTTATGCAATGCTTTTAGGTAATTAGCATGATTCCATCAGTCACATTTACAAGAAAGTTTATTGGACAATAATGAGACCAATTAGATGGCACAGTTCTGTTCACCCACCTCACTAACATCTCGCAAAATTCCTTTACTGCTCCTCCAAGGGTCAGATCGAGGTCCTCACAAATCTAAAGTGTAAGATGATAGTTTGTCACCAGTTGTAAAGGTTCAGCCACCAACAAAACATTCAAAAATAAGTTAATGATTCAAAGTAAGACATCAATTGGTGGAACTGGGTAGGTTTTGACTCTCAGAGGAAAGTTCTGTCTGCCCTCTTTCACATACCTGAGCTCACAGACACCCATGATTGGTTAGTGTTGCTGTGATTGACAGCAGAAAGAGGGAGAGTCAGTATGCTATTCCACCCAGAACTCATGGACAATATTATTTCCTTGGCTCCCAGCCACTGCTAGATTTGGTGTTATTGGGATTCTAACTCACCGCTCAAGTGCTCCGACATTACCAGTAAACCGTAAACATTTCAGTAAATATTTTTATTAAGTTTTATTAAAGGAAGCCATGTTGTTAATTCACTAATCAGACCTTCCCTGATCTGCTTCCAGATAAATATTTCACATACAGCACCTTCTCTGTGATTGGCTCTGCACCAGAAAATACTCATGCCGATCCACTGAAATGTTTTGCTCGGTCACCATTTAGATGTCTCCTGTCCTTGACTGTGCTACATGTTGCTCTTGGCTGCACTTTTTCTTGTTTAGAAGCTTTAGCCATGTCTATAAGAAAGGAAGCAAATGAACTTGTCATCATTCCCTAACTTTTACCCGCATCATAAACACGTTCCCTCTGCTTCTATAGCTTTTAACCTCATTTCACATTGTTGTTTTTTTCCGTCCTCTCTGTTGCTTTGAATGTCGTCATGGTTGCCGTGTGTTAAAGCTGGACCCGTGTGTCCTGGTGATGTCACGACTCGCAGACCAGCTCGATTAAAATCCGAGCTCGTAAATCCGTCCTTTTACCACGTTAAAGTATTACCACCCCCTCAACCTCCAGCAGGTCCACCGCCGTCTATCAGACACCAGTCAGTCCACTCTTAATCAAAGCCAGGGTCACAAGACAAGGTGAAAGGTCGAGAGCGGGCTTGGGCAGGGTCAACGTAGGCTAATTTGGCCTGGCCTGAAGGGTCGCTGCAGGGTATCAGGCTAATTGAAGTTTCAAATCGTCTCTGTGTGAATTGTGAGGAGAAAATCATTATCCCAAAGCAACCGACAATACACTGAGGCGCGGCGCTGCTGGGAAAACCTTTAGCACCATGTCAGCGACGCTTCATTGGTATGATGTTTTAATGCAATTGTTTTAAAAAGAGGTTTTCTTTGTACAATTTTAAATACAGCAACACATTTAACTAACTTTCTTGAAGCATGAAAAGTTTCTAAATTTATTTATTTATTTATTTTAATACCTGAATGACTTTTGGTCAGTTTTACTTCACTGCTGTTGCACTTGTTCAGATGTTTCTTTTTTTTTCTGAGACAACTGCTATTTTAAATGCTTTATTATTTTCTATAGTACTTTCCTACTGAAGTCATTTACACAATGAGAGGGTTTTTTGTTTTTGATTTTTTTTTCTTCCAAGTGATAAATCTGAACCAAGCAGAAATCCTGCGTAGGCAAACATTGCAGTTTAATATGATTGAAAAAGTCTCTGTCCCGCCATTAGTAGATTTATATGAATTGCACTTGCACTTTTTTTTTTACCTTTTCTCTCTCTCTCTCTCTCTCTCTCTCTCTCTACTTTGATTTCCATGGGAAAAAAAATGGAAAAAAGGGGGGAGAAACGGTTTCATGAATTTTAATCCAGCAGTAATTTATTGCATGCTTGAACGATATGTATTTAAAAGTCTGGGCAGAGAGAGTGAGGGAGAGAGAGACTGTGTGTGAGAAAGAGACTGTGTGACTTTCAAAAAGAGAGAAAGAGACAAAGAGAGGGAAAGAGAGATAGAAAGAGAGTTAGAAAGACAGAGAGAGGCAGAGGTGGACAGGGAGTGAGAGACACTGAGGAAGAAAGACAATAAAAGAGAGACAGAGGGAGAGAAAAGAGAGACATTCTATGTGCGTCTGTGTTTGTTTTTTGAAGAGATTGAATGAGAGAGAGATAGGACTGTGTGTGTCTGAGAGAGAGAGAGAGAGAGAGAGAGAGAGAGAGAGAGAGAGAGAAGAGTCTTTGTGACTTTGTATGTGTGTGTGTGTGTGTGTGTGAGAGAGAGAGAGAGAGAGAGAGAGAGGGATGGGGAGAGGATGACATGGAGGCGGGCTGCACTGTATCACTATGTTTAATTAGCTGGCTGTCAGCAGGCCATAACTCTCTCCATTAAGTAAATAAGTTGTAAAGAATTTATGATGAAGTGCCACATTATTCAGAGAGGATATTCAACGATGACATCGGCGCATTAAATATGGCAAACGCTATTAACCATCACCCCACACCCCCACCCCATGGTCTGCCTTCTCCACTCTCTGCCCCTCTCTCGCTATCCCTCTCTCTCTCTTTCTCTCTCCCCTCGGAGCGCGAGCAGCCGTCAATATGCCAATATGCAAGAGGCTGTTAAAATAAAATTGATTTGGTAAATGTAACTTAAGATAGATCTGTTTGCTTTCATCATCAATTCTGTCGGCGGCGAGGGGGTGATGTCAGCGGCCCAGGGAGCGATAAAGTGCCCGCCCATCTGGAGGGGTTTGATGGAGAGCGTATGCGTACGTGTCACTGTGACAGACGGTCAAGCCCAGAGAATTTGTGTGTATGCATATGCTGTGGGAATTTCTGTGTGTGTGTGTGTGTGTGTGTGTGTGTTGATTACGGCTACCCACTCTGAAGGAACTTTTCCAGAGATAGGCCACCAGCTTTCTGCACCATCATCATAAATTTCAACCTTTATTCATTTGGTGTGTGTGTGTGTGAATTATTGTATGAGTGGTTTATGGCTACAGGGCCACTGAGTTATGAGTCAAGATGACTTCAGTAAATAAACCAAGAACCTCTCTCTCTCTCACACACACACACACACACACACATGTAAATAGGATTATCATATAATATCATTAGCTATCTAAAGCACTCACCTTTTTTTGTTCCTTTTGGTAAAATTATTTACCATTATTGATGTGGTCTTGGTGAATCCGATGGATCCTATCCCGGGAATTCTGGGAAGGAGTTGGGAATCCACCTTGGATGAGATGCTAGATATAAAGCAGGTGTGTAATTAGCTTGGAGTTGGTCTGATTGTGTACTGATGAGAAGGTGAGAGAGCTGGACAGACTAAAGCGCCGCTGCATCACTGTTTTTAAGTAACGAGAGAACTTCAAATGACTTGGAATTTTTGATCTCTGACAAATCAAAACACACACACACACACACAATCAGTGTCACTGATTTATGATTTAGAGGTTGTGTATTAGGAAGAGTTAGTGAGATTTGTTAAGATTAGAACTTTTAACTCAGTGGAGTGTGTGGGAAGTCTGGACCTGGAGAGGTTTGTGTGTGTGTGTGTGTGTGTGTTGGGGGGTGTCAAGGCCCTTTGTGCACCTTTCTAGCTTCAGACATGGTTGGAGATTAACTCTGTGTGTGTGTGTGTGTGTGTGTGTAGACCTGCTCGGAGATTAAGAGTGTATTTGAATAGAAGTGAAGGATTAGGGTTCCTCAGTCTGCCTGCATCCATCCACACTCCTCTCTCTCTCTCTCTCTCTCTCTTGCTCTCTCTCTCTCCTTCTGTCTGTCACTCCGCTCTGTTCCCTCTCGCTCTCCGGATCTGTCATTCTCACCCTCAGAAATATTCATCCTCTTTTCCCTCCCTTATTCTTCTGCTCTGATATATTCCTCCTCTCTGTCTCCAGCCGCTTTTTCAGGGACAGAAAGGAGGATTAATCCCTGTCTCAGAGACACAGCTCCGCTGACCTCACACACATGTGCACCCACACACACCATTCACACACACTTCTAAAACCATCGCATGTGGGTTTATGACCCATCACACTCCTGCATTCAGACAGAGAGACAGGAAGACAGGAGATGGAGACGAACGGAGACAGGTGGCTGAGTTAGGACAATGGGACAAATAGCAGGTTTCTGCAGATTAAAATATGGATCCTTTCTTTCTCTCTCTCTCTCTCTCTCTCTCTCTGTTCTTTCTTTCTTCATATTATTAGCAGGAGTGTGTGAGATTTGCAGCCACATATGCAGCGTTTATCTGTTTGAATCGAACCCTGATGCCTTCTCCACCTCCATGTGCTTATTTACGCTGTGTTTGCTGTACTTGGAGATTAATCACAAATTTAAGATACATGTACATGTGTGCGTTCAATTTACCTAGCGCTAATGAGCTAACTGTATCGTCAGGCTTATAGATTTGATTAAAAAACATTATTAGTGACTTCTCTAGGAAGGTGCACAGGATCAGTGTGTGAAATCTCTCCTGGTTCATCTGCAGTGAGAAAGAGTTGAATAACATGGTTGGATATTTTTCCGAGCTCTACCTTGCCTTTGCTGTTTTGTTTCTGACTCAATCCACTCACAGCACATCACATTCGGTTTGGAAAAGATTCCATGAGATTTTCTTTACACGCCTGCTTCTTTCTCACTTCCTGAGGTTTGGGTTCAAACTTTTCAGAATTAGGTGAGAAGTCAGTCAGGATAAACAGTAAGAAGAGTCCCAGGAATTAAACGGAGTAAGTGATGATGGTGGCTTGTGATTTCCACTGAAACCGAACAAACACCTGGCTGTGTTTCCCCCTGAACCCTACTGGCAAAAACATGGCATTAAAGACAACTGACTCATGAAACAGTGCAGACATCGAGGCAGCTGTGTATACAGACACACACACACACACACACACACACCTACAGTGCTTACTAAGCAGTAGTTCCTTTAACCTGCTAATACAGATGAGCCTCTAATTGAGACCCTCGATCTCATAAAACTAATAAGGTCACGACACTCAGAACTGAAATCTGCACACATACATACATACACACACACATTCATTCATACTTGTCCTTACACACACACATACATACACATACACACATTCATACACATGCACACACATACACATACATAGATACATGCACATACACACATTTGTACACATACATACACACACACTCAAACACACACATATAGATACATACATGCACATACACACACATTTATACATGTTCTTACACACACACACACACACACACAGTCCCCTCCTGAGGAATACTTCCTTTATTCATAGTCACTTAACACAGCTACAAGTTACCTGCTGAGAGAGAGAGAGAGAGAGAGAGACAGACAGACAGACAGACAGACAGACAGACAGAGAGAGGTAGAGAATGAAAGAGAAACAAAAAGGGATAAATTCTAAATAATGAAGCTATAAGTTTCTCATAACTCTGTCTCTGCACGACCCCCCCCCCCCCCCCACACACACACACACACATGACCCTCATGGCAAAATGCCTGTTTGAGCCTCATTATCATGCTAAGGACTAAATTCATACATCCACAAGCTCTCTCTCTCTCTCTCTCTCTCTCTCTCAAACACCCACACACACACACACACACACAAAGGCAGCAGTCTACAGAGCAATGACAAAAAGCAGACAGCGTGTGTATGTGCTTTGGCCCAAATGAGTCTTTAAGAGTTGCTGTCATGTGGCTCATATTAACCTGTTAGGGAATAATAACACACATGTGCCCACACATACATACACACACACACACACACACACACACGTTTACACAGGACCGTAAATCATTAACATTGAACCTAATCCAGAATGTTTGGACCTCGTTTATGTAACCTGAGTTTGTTTATAAACGTCGTGACACTTCGATATTTATCACGTTTCCCCGCAGTGTGTGTTGTTGTGTTATGATGTGTGTGTGTGTGTGTGTGAGACACTTGTGTGTGGGTTGTGGAAGTTACACTTCTATATATGTCATATACTGGGCTTTTGTGGGATTTCCATATGGAAAGCTGCTTATTATGTTTTGAAATGTTAGCTTTTACTTTCAAACCCTAAAAGATCCAAACCCTATGCTCAAGCTTCACCACATTCCCACCTGACAAACTGTTACAGGAACTTCGGAAGTGTTTCCAGAGAAACCAGGCCAGAGTTCAGTTCCTGCTCATAGCTGCTACATACCAGTGTTTACATACAACACAACAATATTCTCACTTTAAGTTTCATTTATTCATAAATGCATCCATTTATTTCCTCATCTTTTGTTTCGTCTATGAAGCAATACCTTTTTTTTCACAATTTAAACAGTTTATATTTATTAATAGATACTTTAATACAGATGTTTACTTTTACAGATATTTTATACAGATGTTTACTCAAGCTTTTCACACTAACGGACTACAGTACATTACAGTAATTGTAGTTTATTTATTTTATTTATTTTATTTATTTTATTTTATTTTTTTTTAACTACTCTGCATGCCTTAAATTAGATTGATTTTTTTTTATTTGAATTAAAAAAATAAATATTTTTTTTTATTTGAATTTGAATAGTTCCTTTGAAATGCCTTCATTTTTTGATCTAATGATGATAAATGATGACCGTTTATCCATCCATTTTCTATACCTAATTAGGGTCATGGGGATCTGCTGGAGCCTATCCCAGCACACATTGGGCGAAAGGCAGGGGTATACCCTGGACAGGTCTCCAGTCCATCACAGGGCCACATATATAGACAGACGACCACACACACACTCAAACTCACTCCTATGGGCAATTTAGAATTACCAATCAACCTAATGTACATGTTTTTGGGCTGTGGGAGGAAACCGGAGTACCCGGAGTAAACCCACGCAGGCACAGGGAGAACATGCAAACTCCACACAGAAAGGCCCGGGATTTGAACCCAGGACCTTCTTGCTGTGTGAATGATGACCGTTCAGAACTATATGATTTTTTTTTTTTTTTTTTTTAGCTAATCTTAAGTTCTCAGATGAAATGTACAATTCTAGGTCTGCATTCTGAACTAAATGGATGTGGAGAAACTTAAAAACCCAAAGCAAGGCACAGTTGGATTAGTGAACAGTGAGCAGGAAAACTCCTTCTCTGCTACTGAGCTGCTACTGTAAGACACACCCCCAGGGGGCGGGACCTTTACACGCTGTTCAGAGCACTTAAGTATTCATACATCATCATTACATCATTGGTAAGGATATAAATCATCAGAAATATTAGCACACAGATTTCCACAGAAATCACAAAATCTCCAAAACGGCTCGCTGTTTCTAGATTGATTCCAGATTTAGATTTTTAAATGTCTAGATTTCTTTCCAGACACGTACAAAAAAAATGTTTGAATTTTGGGCCATAGTTACTAACACACATACACACATGCAAACGCACACACACACACACAAACACACACTTATGCACACACACACACACACCTACAAAGGCACACACACACACACAAACACACACTCACACACTTACGCACACACACACACACACTCACACACTTATGCACATACACACACACACACAGACACACACACACACCACAGGTTGCCTCCCTCTTGTCTGTCACGTCTGCATCGATCCATCATGCGGGATTTGCTGGCACTTTCTGCAGTGTCCGTGTTGGGCTCAGCGCTGTGTTTGAGCTGATGGAGCCGGGCAGCGAGAGCCTTCTGAAGTCTCAACACATTAACATCTTGCTAGGTTGCTCAATCACACACACACACACACACACACACACTCACACACACACACTTTTCTAAGAATACTTGCTTCAAACAAAGCTCTTGTCAGTGTTCTAGAACCTTCCAGGAGAAAGAAAGAAAGAAAGTGGTATAATGTGTGTAAGCATGTGTGTGTGTGTGTGTGTGTGTGTGAGAGAGAGAGAGAGAGAGACAGAGCTCCAGGGCTTCCCCATGAAAAGCGGGCCAGAACACATCCATCTTCTCTCGTCTCCTGATTGTTCTCTCTCTTTCTCGCCGTCTCTTTTTCCCCCTCTCCTCCATAGCGACTCCCCTCTTCCCTCCCTCTCTCTCCTAACGACGGCCATTGTAGTCTTTTTTTTTGTTGCTAGACCAGGCAGGGAAAGCCACGCCATTGGCCGGTGCTCTCGGACCCGGTTTGATTGACGGCGGGACTGCAGCCAGCTGCCACCCAGGACACGCAACCATAAATCATCAGCAGCAACTTCCTGTAACGCTACGGCTGCCTGCGGGGGACAGAAAAAACCCTTTGTGGGTTTTTTTTTTACTCGAGGGTGAAGGTTTAGGAAGGTTTCTGATGGCTTGCCAGCCTGCTCCAGACACTCAGACACTCAGGCCTATTAGAGATGAGCCAAGAGCCGAGGTTGTGAAAGAGAAGGAGAGAAAAAAGGCTGGGGAGAAAAAAAAAGAGAAGGAAACTGAATCTGTTTCAGTAAGAATGAGTGTTTCAGGTGGCTTAATTAATGCACAATTACTTACTTACTTACTTACTTACTTACTTACTTACTTACTTACTTACTTACTTAGCAAAAAGCTTTACAAAAGTTGAATCTTAAATGTTCTTACGTTTACTATTAATTCACTAATCACTTAAACAGTTGTTTATTTTTCTTTCAGCGTAATAGTGATGAGTCGCCAGGGTTATTTATTTAATTACTAAATGATTTTACTGTCATTACTCAGTATTTAAGGAGGAATTCAAGAAATTTCAGGAATTAACATTTGACAAATTCATTTCATCAAACGTTTCAAATCTCTTAAAAGGTCGGTTTATTTAGAACATTTTTTGACACCGAAAAAAATAAATAAATTTATAAAAAAAAATTTATTAATTTTTTTTTTATAAATTTATAAATAAATAAATCAGTAATTTATCAACAAAGCTGAATAAAAGTGAGGAAAAGCTGTAAGTTCGACGAAGATGAAACAGATTAACATCGAAGTGTGTAGACTGTAGTGACACAGACATTATATTAACATGTAATACGTTTTACACAATGATGTTAGAGTCTAGATAGTTTTTTGTCAGTAAGTTTTTTAATGTTAACATTTCTGACAATTTCTTTAAGCTTTATAAAACCAGGAATTAGTTCTGTTTTATTTGTTTTATTGAGTTCATCCTGGATGATGATTGGCTGGCAGAAAGAATCTGCTTGTGTTTTTAAAACTATTACATCAAAATATAATAATAAGAAGAAGCAGAAGAAGAAGAAGAAGAAGAAGAGGAAGAAGAAGAGTAATAATAATAATAATTATTATTATAATAATAAATTATGATGATAATAATAATAATAATAATAATGATAAAAAGAAGAAGAAAAAGAAGAGGCAGAAGAAGAAGAGGAAGAAGAAGAAGAAGAAGAAGAGGAAGAAGAAGAGTAATAATAATTATTATTATTATAATAATAAATTATGATGATAATAATAATAATAATAATAATAATGATAAAAAGAAGAAGAAAAAGAAGAGGCAGAAGAAGAAGAAGAGGAAGAGGAAGAAGAAGAGTAATAATAATAATTATTATTATTATTATTATAATAAATTATGATGATAATAATAATAATAATAATGATAAAAAGAAGAAGAAAAAGAAGAGGCAGAAGAAGAAGAAGAGGAAGAAGAAGAAGAAGAAGAAGAGGAAGAGGAAGAAGAAGAAGAAGAAGAAGAGGAAGAGGAAGAAGAAGAGTAATAATAATAATAATAATTATTATTATTATAATAATAAATTATGATGATAATAATAATAATAATAATGATAAAAAGAAGAAGAAAAAGAAGAGGCAGAAGAAGAAGAAGAGGAAGAAGAAGAGTAATAATAATAATAATAATAATAATAATAATAATAATAATGATGATAAAAAGAAGAAGAAAAAGGAGAGGCAGAAGAAGAAGAAGAGGAATAATAATAAGTAAAAAAAAAATAGTAAGAAGAAGAAGAGGAAGAAGATGAGTAATAATAACAAGAAAAAAAACTAATAATAAGATAAAGAGTATAATAAGAAGAAAAAGAATAGTAAGAAGAAGAAGAAGAGGAAGAAGAAGAAGAAGCAGTCAACTTGTCATACAGAACTTTAATAATACCGAGGTCCTGAAATTGATTTGAGAAGATAAATGGAATGGAATTGATTTGTGTGATTTAGAAATTCCCATAAAGCATAAAAGCTATTAAGGCGTGAGGATTTTTTTTCCTTTCACACTGTCGCCTGGTTTTCTACTAGTGTAGTTCTGTACAGTGATCACACTCTTATCTTCTTGTTCAGCCCAAAATAAGCCATTACAATGTGCAACAGCACTGCAATGTAGCTTTCCAACATGATATGTGTTGTGCTGGGCTCAGGTTCACTAATAAAGCAGAAAGAAAGCAAGAAAGAAAGAAAGCAAGCAAGCAAGCAAGCAAGCAAGCAAGCAAGAAAGAAAGAAAGAAAGAAAGAAAAAGAAAGAAAGAAAGAAAGAAAGAAAGAAAGAAAGAAAGAAAGAAAGAAAGAAAGAAAGAAAAAGAATTTTGAGAGCTCTTGTTTGGTGTCTCTTTGTTTGGTGGGAGGGGCTTCTGAGACATAATTAGCATAAAATGTGAATAAATAATTAATATTCGATATTAGATCATGGGTGAAATCATAAGTGGAGGTGATAAGAACATGAAGTTTAAAGACTTCAGCATTCAGACAGACATTCTGACTCTAACTCTCACTTCACTGTAGGAGGGATGAGAAGAGTCCATCTCTCTGTTTTTACTCCTCTCTCTCTCCTTCTCTCTCTTTCTCTCTCTCTCTCTCTCTCTCTCTCTCTGTCTCTCTCTCTCTCTCTCTGTCTCTCTCTCTCTCTCTCTCTCTGGCTCGGTGTTTTTCTTTTTCAGCCACCGTGTCGGCCGTGGAGTCACGGGCCTGTTTTCTTTCTCAGCTCCGATTTGAAAGAGAGAGACGTGTGACGGAGGGAGGGAGAGAGGGATGTATTTAAGAGACAGCGAGAATGTGGGAGACTTGACCCAAGAGAACTCTGGACATGAAATCTTTGACACCTCTGTAAATCTGGATGTCCCAAAACCGTGTGTGTGTGTGTGTGTGTGTGTGTGTGTGTGTGGCACGAGTGTCAGCCATCCGCGAGAGGAAAACATTCCTGTGTGGTTCTCACACAAATCTGGAGGTTTGCTCTAAAAACAAGGCTTTTCCTCACTGCTCTCTCTCTCTCTCTCTCACTCTCTCTCTCTCTCTCTCTCTCTCTCCCTCTCCACTTTGTCTCCTTGTTAAGGAAAGTATGAAGGTTTTCATTGCACTCGTTTCGGACTCAGTGACGAATTAGGTATTGAGTTGTTATACCGCTGTCTTCATCTCTCTCTCTCTCTCTCTCTCTCTTTGTTTCTCACGCTACATCTTTTGTGAGAATGTTTCAAACCATGCTGGACAATAATTTCCGTGTATAATATTTTCCAAAAAAAAAAAAAAAAAGCACAATTAGAAAAGAAAAGCGGTTCCAAAGATATAAAAGAAATAGTTTTGTAGGATCATTAAGTCCTGTCCTGATAAAGTATAAGAAAAACAACTCGGTTTACTACATTCTGCTGCAGTAAAGAACAATAAAACATTTCTTCCATGAAGTACAGCACAGTTTAGCAGGTGATTAGTCACTTAGCAATCACACAATTAATCTTGTTTAATGTTAAGACACTAAACACACACGTACTGTACAAACAGCAGTCACGTAACATGATTTTTTTTAATATGTCACATATTAACTACAAAAATAACTCAAATTTCTCTAAAGAACAAAAAACGAAAACACTAAGACAGATGCTAGCAGGTCAGTCAGAGAGCATTTCTGTTGCAGGACTGAATTTCTGCCTTTGATAACCAACACAAACATCACTAGAGATGAAAGATGGATAAAAGGAGCGACTTCTGAAGAGAATTAATCAGGACTTTGACAAAGACCATTAAAAAAAGGCTCAAATCTGTCCATCTCTGGGCCAAAGATATAATGTACCTCAAACACAGGCTCTCTCCATGTTCTGGAGAACCTCAGGGCTTTGAAGAGCACATAGCTCCAGGCTAGCAGCTCTTACTGTTTCATCTGGTGAAGAAAAAGTCCGCCATTATAGAGAAGATAGAAAGAAAGAAAGAAAGAAAGAAAGAAAGAAAGAAAGAAAGAAAGAAAGAACTAAGAAAGAAAGAAAGAAAGAAAGAAAGAAAGAACTAAGAAAGAAAGAAAGAAAGAAAGAAAGAAAGAAAGAAAGAAAGAAAGAATGAACGATATCAGATTAACTAGCTGACTAAACTAACTTTTGCTAATGTTAACATGAAAAACTTGTGCTGTAATTTAGCTAGCTATGAGGCTGTGTGACAGAACATCACTGCTAATGCACCAGTTTCTAGTTTTAATTCACTGTTTATGAGAATTTAGGCTATAAAAGGGGGAGGAGTCAGGGCGTGTCTCTGCTAGTAGACTCGCTGCGTTACTGGAACTGTTGAGGCGTTTTCACCTGACATTTATGGAGTTTTGTGGGCGGGGCTGAATGCAAATAATCTGTACCATCAGCATGCCTGGTGATTGGCATTAATGAACATACACACATGAATTTTTACACACTAACATGATGATGCAATTGATGGCCGTGAGACATTTCTAGATCTTTCTGTTTTGTGTATATTCTATTATATTCTGAATAATGAGTGTGATTTCATGAGAGCAGAGTATTGACTCTATTTTCAGTGTATATTCACAGGCACGCCCATTTATTTAGGACCTGAGCCACGCCTCTCTTTAGTACTCTGAACACACTGGCCAAATTAACCAGATTTTTCACCCAAATGGAAGTGTGTGTGCTGTCACAAGGCCGTCGCCCCTGACGATGTGCCATCCAATAAGTCAAGAGTAGCTCAGCCGGGCCTGCAAATAGGCCTGTCACTCTGCCTGTCGGCACGGTAACGGATGGGCCGTTGTTAACGGTGGGGGCGAGGCAGGGCGGGAGGGTCCAGCCTGATCAGGTGCATCTCACACACACACACACACACACACACACACTATCCCATTCCCATCAAATCTCCTTTCAGCCAACTCAGATTCACATAAATCCCTCTTGGAGATCTTGTGTGTGTGTGTCTGTGTGTGTGTGAGAGAGAGAGAGAGAAAGAGAGAGAGAGAGAGAGAGAGAGAAAGATAGCATTGGCCCTGTGGCATTGTAAGTAAGTGAACTCCATTTAAATAAGAGATAAGGCATTAGGGCTATTTACACTGAGTCACTCGCTTTATCCATCACACCCACACACACATACACACACAAACACACACGCACACACAGTGCTGTGCCAGGTTTATTGATGGCTGCTACCTTCAGTAAGGCTACAATAGGCTTTTATATCCGACAGTTCCATCCGTTTCCGAGTGTGTGTCTGCGCGCAGGTGTGTGTGTGATATTAGATGCAAGCGAGAAGATGATGCATTCTGTTGTCAGAGAAACAATCAGAGAGGACGGTCGTTACGGCGACGGGATCGCCATGGATGCCTAGCCGGTAAATAACTCCGTGATGGGCCGAGCGGTCGTCACAGAGACAAATGCAGGTCTTTTAATTAGGCTAATAAAAAGGAGGATAGGGGCGAGTGCGCTGAGTAGCTGTCACTTGCTGGATATACATCTCTCTCTCACACACACACACACTCACACACACTCACACAAACCCTTCCTAAGTGCCTGTCACTCATAAGAGATACATCGAGCTTCTGTTCTCACAGTTCAGTGTGCCTGCATACCAACGACCACACACTTTCCGTCACACACACACACACACACACACACACTATTCTATTGTCCAGTCTGTTACTGAGGTGGCAATTTATAGGACCTTTATGTTAAAGGAAAGCTCCATCTTGAACTACGTTTTAGTTTCATCACTATGTTGGTCTTATTTTCCCACAATGCCATATTACCCACAATGCCGTATTACCCACAATGCCATTCAGTTTGATGTCTAAGTACTAGCTGTCATCTGTACACCAACATTTCAGTTCTAATGTGAACACCGCTGCCAGTGCCATCATAATTATCATCTAGTAGATCACTAACACATGCCAAGCCCCGCCCACCATCCAGCTTGGACCAATCACATGGCAGCTACTAACACGTGCCTACCTGCAGGGCTGTGGCTGTGCTATCTACCCTCTTCCACATACATGAACTCACAAACTGCCACGATTGGCTAGTGACCGGCGGAGATAAAGTCCCTCCCTCTGGCTAAGCCCCACCCACTCAGACAGCATGACAAAACTCGGATGGCTGTTTCATCATTAGTATTTGAACTCTGAATCATCTGACAAATGGCTGACTGCCCCTATACACACACAAACACACACACACACACACACACACACACACTCATTACAGTTCATCTCCAACTCCACTCAAAACCAAAATTGCTGGTCATGGCATGAAACCACACACACGCCGCATGAGTTATATCAAACCGGCCCAAATTAGCTGCAGATGCTCTGACCACACCTGTTTTCAGAAAATGACCTTGAGAGTGTGTGTGTGTGTGTGTGTGCTTTTACAGTAACTCGACTCATAACCGCTTTAACCAGTGCTGGTGGTTTTCAGTCATTTTTATGGTGAATTCCCAACAAGTTACAAAGGAAACTGAAACTTCCCAGAAATGTTCTGGTGTAAAAGAGATGATATCGCATGCAGACACCACCGCACCTCTGGAAACACCTGGAGGCACTAATCATGCATTAATCATCAGAACGATCTCTTAACGAAGGCTCTTTCCAGGGAAGCGTGGAAACGTTACCGTGAGCCTGCCGAGGATTTTCAGCTCCTAGAAGTTTTGTATTCTGAAAAATATATTTGTGCAGGAATTCTGGCTGTGTTCCAAATCGCTCGCTGCTCTTGAGCCCCGACAGCATTCTGCCACCCCGCTGTGCTCCCCCTCATCACCACCGACCCCCTACCTCTCACACACACCCCAGTCGGAGGCAGGAGATGGCGAGTGTGTGTGGGGCTGCGGTGCTGCTGCGTCCTGATAACAGCAGCAAGCTTTAAGGGGCGGACACGTGTGTATTTGTGTGTGTTTGATGTATTCTTATCGCACGTTAAGTTTAAACACACTCCTCAGGACTTTCTGGCGAGATCAAATTCACTAATTAAAGCTACATTTTTTAATTAAAAAAGTTTTGGAAACAGAGACAGAGTACACAATAATGCACTTCCTGCTCCTTTATCACTGACGAGTGTGTCCGATTTGTTTTGTTGTTTGTTTGTGTGTGTGTGTGTGTGTGTGTGTGTGTGTGGCCTTCAAACATTTTTTCCTCGATATGACGTTCTGAAAACGACAGAACACGTCCTATTTTTCTACACACTCGTCAATCATAAGTTTTTTAAAATCCGTTTAAATTCTAGAATCCAGTATCCTGTGTCAATTGTGATCATTTCAGACTTTAGTTTTCTTTCTTTATTCTTAGTGCTCTTTAAAATAACTTCTATGTATAAATGCTGTATGAGACATTATGCCAGCGTGTGGTGTGTCAGAGGGAAAGGAAGATTCTCTCACACCTCCTCATGGTCACTTTGAGGTCATCGGTAGGTCGTGAACTCGGTCTCAGTGTGAGTTCGTTCCTCCGACATCATCAGCCAGGGTGTGAAGAGCTGAGCAGATGGACAGAGGATTTACACACACTGCTCCCTAACTGATGAGCGCGATCTTCTTCATCTTCATCTTTCCGCCCGTAGAATCCTCCCGCCTGTCTCCGGAATGCCCTTTGACCTTTCACCCCGTGGAAACCGGTTGCTGTCTCATCTCATCATGACGATGAGCCGGGGTCGTTTATAGGTCACTGTGGCGGTTAATTAATGTGAAATTGTGTTATTATAATAATAATATTATTATTATGATGATGATTATTAACTCCACCCTTTATGAGTTCGGACACAGATGGGCTCGTCTCCTCCCTCCTCTTTTTCCTCTTCTATTCATCCCTCGCTCAGCTGTCGTTTGTTGATGAAGAGAGAGAGATAAATCCGGAGGAGAGGAGTATGACGACGGAGACAGAGAGCCAGCGTGCTGCTGAGGGAGGGACAGACTTCATTAACCCATGAACATGGGGATGAGTGGAACACTGGAATTTTCCTTGACAGGTCCATATATCCCACTTTCAAACACACACACACACACACACACACACACACACTTAAGCGGCCCATTGTCTGTTTTAGTGCAACTAAAAGTCAGTGTGTCACAGCACTGTTAAAGTCCCCCTGTGTGTGTGTGTGTGTGTGTGTGTGTGTGGGAAGTCAAGAAGCTTTACTGTCATTTCAACCATATATATCTGACACACAGCTATACACAGTGTGAATGTGTGTGTGTGTGTGTGTTCATGGAAATTCACTTTTTTAGCTATTAAAAAAAAAAAAAGGCAAGTGTGATGTCCACCGTTTGTTGTGTTAATCCATGTTTACACCGCGGTCTGACAAAAACAAAAATGGATGTCAGTGACCAAAGACCAAAACCAGGGACCAAAGTTTGAGAGCAAAACTTTTTGTCCAAATCTTTTGTTCATAGAAATGCTAGCACATTATCAGATAAAGTTCCAAGACAGCTGCAGTTACACTAAATGCTGTGTATCGTGGGTCACTCGAGTTTTCTGCCGGTGGGGATAGAGGCGCTATAGCCAGCAGAGTGGTCAGAAAAAAATGACCTACCATTCATCCAAAAAGCATTGTTCCTCACTGGGTGTTAATACAGGAAGCTGACTCTGGGTAGAACCTCAGCTTGCTCTCAGAACACCATCATTTCTTCATTCTACAAGGTGAAACACTGCCATTTCTGAAGATCAGATACTCCAGTTACAGTAGCCTGAGCAGTCCAGCCATTCTCACATCTCTGTC
>NC_080726.1:17320704-17353204 GCF_019097595.1 Hemibagrus wyckioides | reverse complement strand
GACAGTGAGGAAACAATCCGGGAAAATGATCCGAGATTCCGACAAAGATGTAAGGTTAAATTCTAAAAAGAAAAAGATAACAATAGAATGTGTTTAGATATGTCAAAAAAATAAATAAATAAATAAATAATAATAATAATAATAATAATAATAATAATAATAAATAGGTTTAATTCATGACATTTTCTAGAACATTTATTTATTTATTTATTTATTTATTTATTTATTTATGTTTTATTTTATTCATAAAAATATAATGATGATTAAATTTTAAAGTTTCTTTAAAGTTTAATAATTAGTAAAGTTTGAGTCACTAATAAAAATACCAAAAGGCCTAGTGCTGTGTGTAGCGTGAGTCTCTCATATTTACACACACACACACACACACACACACACACACACACATATACACACACAGAGCTCTGATTGGCTGAATAAATAATAAAACAGGCTTCTCTCTTGTTCATGTTCTCTCTGTTTCTCTGCTCTCTCACACACACACACACATACACATACACACACACATACACACACACACAGGACCCGAGCCCTCAGGCCAGACAAAGTAATGGGATTCTGAGTGTTATTTTTGCTGAATAAAATAAATCCTGCTAATTAGCATGTTAAGGTGATTGATGGGTTAGCCGAGCTCTGAGTGTGTGTGTGTGTGTGTGTGTGTGTGTGTGTATGAAACAGATGAAGGAGTCTCTCTAAGGAAAAGTGGAGAACAGAATGGAAAGGAAAGCAGATTTTAAGCAGTGGAAAAAAGGAAGGTGAAGATGAGTGAGCACTGGAGGAATGTTTATTATTTTTTGCCAGAATTTCAAATTTGTGAGAAACAGTAACATATTAATGAGAACAAAACACATACTGGAGGAAAATACTGAATCACCAACATGCTAACAACTGTACTGTGTGTGTGTGTGTCTGTCTGTTTGTGTGTGTGTATGTGTGGATGTGTGTGTGTGTGTCTGTTTGTGTGTGTGTATGTGTGGATGTGTGTGTGTGTGTCTGTTTGTGTGTGTGTATGTGTGGATGTGTGTGTGTGTCTGTTTGTGTGTGTGTATGTGTGGATGTGTGTGTGTGTCTGTTTGTGTGTGTGTACGTGTGGATGTGTGTGTATGTGTGTGTGTGTGTACATGTGTGTGTGTGTGTGTGTGTGTCTATATGTGTGTGTGCGTGTGTGTGTGTGTGTCTGTATGTGTGTGTGGATGTGTGTGTCTGTCTGTCTGTGTGTATGTGCGTGTGTATATGTGTATGTTTGTGTGTATGTGTGTGTGTATGTTTGTGTTTGTGTGTGTGTTTGTGTGTGTGTGTCTGTTTGTGCATGTATGTGTGTATGTTTGTGTGTGTGTCTCTGTATGTGTTTCTCCGTGTGTGTGTGTGTATGTGTGGTGTGTTTTCCTGTCTCTACACTATTATATACCTCTTGCGTGTGTTTGTGTGTGTCTGTATGTGTGTGTGTGTATGTGTGGATGTGTGTGTGTGTCTGTGTGTGTGTATGTGTGTGTGTGTGTACATGTGGATGTGTGTGTTTGTGTGTGTCTGTATGTGTGTGTCTGTATGTGTGTGTGTGTATATGTGCGTGTATGTGCGTATGTATGTCTGTGTGTGTGTATGTTTGTGTGTGTGTGTCTGTCTGTCTGTATGTGTGTCTCTGTGTGTGTGTGGGTGTGTGTGTGCGTGTATGTGCGTATGTATGTCTGTGTGTATGTGTGTATGTTTGTGTGTATGTCTGTGTGTGTGTGTGTGTGTTTGTATGTGTGTCTGTGTGTGTTTGTGTGTGTCTGTCTGTCTGTGTGTATGTGCGTGTGTATATGTGTATGTTTGTGTGTATGTGTGTGTGTATGTTTGTGTTTGTGTGTGTGTGTTTGTGTGTGTGTGTCTGTTTGTGCATGTATGTGTGTATGTTTGTGTGTGTGTGTGTGTCTCTGTATGTGTTTCTCCGTGTGTGTGTGTGTATGTGTGGTGTGTTTTCCTGTCTCTACACTATTATATACCTCTTGCTGCCACTCAATTCAGTCTCAGAACTCACACATACACACACACACACATACACACACACACACACACACAGACACACACACTCAGGTCTCAGGTTACTCCACTGGCTTTGTGTTAGGTTGTGTTAATTGGTGTTTAAACAGCACATATCCTCTTTCTCTTCCTCTCAGATGAGTTCACGCTTTTCTTATCACTCTCTGTTTAAATCCCTTCCTCTCTTTTCTCTCTCTTTTCTTCCAGTCTTTCATGAGAGAGAGAGAGATGTCTGTTGCTATCTATCTATCTATCTATCTATCTATCTATCTATCTATCTATCTATCTATCTATCTATCTATCTATCTATCTGTCTGTCTGTCTGTCTGTCTGCCTATCTATCTATCTATCTACCTGTCTGTCTGTCTGTCTATCTATCTATCTATCTGTCTGTTTATCCTGCTGTTTGTTTGTCTATCAGTGAGAAAATTGATAGAGAGAGACAGAATAGACTAGAGAGAGCAAGACAGAGAGGCAGATAGAGTCACAGAGAGAGAAAAAGACATAGAGAGAGAGAGAGAGCGACAGAAGAAGAGAATCACCAGTAATAAAGAAGTGAATATAAAAGATGAAAGGAGAGATGAGGTGAAAGGTCAAGTGCATTCCATCAACACCACTTGACTTACAACAATGGAGCTCAGTCGCCATGGACACACACTACCATGCGCTCACACACACACACACATACACACACATGCACAACTCCTGAAGCAGCAACTTTAACCAAAGTAAAGGGTTTAAAGTGTTTTTAAAGGCCATGAAAGAACAGGTTATTAATGAAGGCAGGATGTATTAATATGTAAATTGCGAATGGCTGCACGTTATTTCATCCGGATCAGTCGCGCATGAGATATTAATCATTTCAAAATGTGAGTAAGAGTTTAAAACCTCTATAAACACTCCTCTGAATCAGACGCTGTGGGGTGTGTGGCCTGAGCTCTTCTACACCAACAATACTAAAACTCCTCCGAGTCACAAGATGATGAACTGAAAGATTCTCTCTATCATACACTCTCTCTCTCTCTCTCTCTCTCTCTCTCTCTCTCATTCTCTCTCTTGTGGCTACAGACAGCATCATTCCTCATCATCGTTCCATCATTCTCTTTGTCCGTGTCTAAAGAGCATCTTCTCAATTACACTGATGTCTTCCAACAACTGAGAGAGAAGAGCTACAGATTGGGCTGATGGACCACAGCCAAACACACACACACACACAAAACAAAGATGCATCACAAACACACACACACAGCCCACTGAGACCAAACACACTTAGAGCCCTCACAAATCCAGTTCCCCTGACAGTGGTTAGGTCAGCCTAGATAAAGAGGATCCATTAGGCCATGGAGAGAGAGAGAGATGGAGGGAGAGAGGGAGGAGGAGTGCGTGAGTCTGACCATAACTCTCCATCAGAAAGTTTTGTTGTCGCAGGATAAGTGTTTGTATCAAATGGGTTTTAATTAATGCGGGTCGTTAGCGATCTCATTTGCATAGACGGCCCATTTGGAGCGAGTCGGTCTCTGGGGTGCTGTCTCTCATTCCCTTTCTCCTTCTTTTTCACTCTCTCTCCTTCTCTCTATCACTCACTCCCCCAATACGATCCATCACTCCCCCCTCTCACTTTTTCTCACCACTGCACCTGCTATTTGTCCACTCTCAACTCTATCTATCTGTCTGTCTGTCTGTCTGTCTGTCTATCTGCCTGCCTGCCTGTCTGTCTATCTATCTATCTATCTATCTATCTATCTATCTATCTATCTATCTGTCTGTCTGTCTGTCTGTCTGTCTGTCTGTCTGTCTGTGTCTATCTATCTATCTATCTATCTATCTATGAACGAATGAACAAAAGAATGAATGAATGAATGAATGAATGAATGAATGAATGAATGAATGAATGAATGAACGAACAAATGAACGAACAAGCAAACAAAGAATGAACGAATGAATTAATGAATGAACGAATGAATGAAAGAATGAATGAATGAATGAATGATCAAATAAACAAATGAATGAATAAAGAAATGAAAGAATGAATGAATGAATGAATGAATGAACAATGAACAAAAGAACAAATGAATAAATGAACAAACGAATGAATGAACAGCGAACAACAGCATTGTTATTTCTTCTTTTCTTTTTCCCCTCATGCTTGTCCTCTCTGACCTCTCGGCCTCAAAATGAGATCTGGAACCCGTCTCTCCTGTAAGCCCGAGCGAGCGCAGGGTCATTCGTCCTTATTCTGAATCCGTATGTTAGAGTAATATGTGATTATTCATGACATGGACACAGGGAAAAACACCTGATGGAGTAAAGTCAGGGTTCTGCTCTGTGACTGGAGAGGACACCTGACACACTGCACTGATTTATATTCGTTCTTTATCTTAATATTTTTACAAAATATCCTACATCAACATGATCAGTGTGTGTGTGTTAAAGCAAAAGACACACACACACACACAATCATTTTAGCCTTATGAGGACCTTTCCTTTTGGGGACTAGACAAATGTCCCTATAAGGTCAAAACTGTCAGATATTCCTGTCCTTGTAGGCACTTATCACTTACTTTGTCTGTGTGTGTGTGTGTGTGTGTGAGCGAGTGAGAGAGAGAGAGACAGAGAGAGAGAGAGAGAGAGGGATGTTTAAGGATAGTCTTAAGGATAAGAATATCTGGGAGTTTTGACCTTACAGGGACATTTGGCAGGTCCCTAATAAAAACTTTTTTTTTTACTTTATAAAAATAATGTAAAAAATGGAAAGGTTTTCTGTTTTGTTTGTTGAGATTGAGCTTTAGGTCTAAATATTTACATGTGTGTAATGACACTGAAGGTCCTCACATGGAATACGAGGCAGGAATTACTGCTGGATGGGACACTATCACAAATCAAGCACACACACACACACACTTTCACAGCTAGTGGCAATTTATCTCAGCTAATCCACCAGCATGTTTTTGGGAGTTTGGGAGGAAACTGAGGACCCTGGAGGAAACCCATACAAACACCTAGAGAACATGTGCAACTCCATGTGGACATTAACCTGAACATGTACCAAGGACCCTGGAGCTGTGTGTGTGTGTGTGTGTGTGTGTGTGAGCAATAGCGAGTCATGAGGGTATGGGTCATTAAGTCGATGTCCTTTGTTTTGTCAGTTTGTTTTGGTGAGGCCTGCTGTACAGAGTAAAATCAGCCAAGCTGAAAATTGTCTGCAGTATGTCCCCAACCCCACCCTGTCACACACACACACACGCACGCACACGCACACACACACACACACACACACATATGCCCTAGGGTGTACGGCCTGTCCACTTCCTCTTATTCCAGCCACTTCAACCACCAAGATTGATCTCAGATCACCTCTCTCTCTACCCCTCTCTCTCTGTCTCTCTCTACCTCTCTCTCTCTGTCTCTCTCTCCCTCTCTATCTCTCTCTCCCTCTCTCTCTACCTCTCACTCTCTCTGTTGCTGTATATATAATTATGTAAATAGAAACTGACTGGTGGTTGTGACTCACTGAAACTGGAGACTCCTTCCAGAAATGTTAAATGAACATCTTACAGACACCGTTGCCATGCCAACATTAGTACTTTTTTGTACTTTATTTGTTTATCATTAGTTTAGCTTATGAATCCCTGAGTAACTTGTTTCTATGGAAACAGTGTAGCGCATCGAAACCTTCTGATCAACCAATCAGATTAGAGAAGTTAAACAACACTTTGGGGTTAATTGTTGACCTCAAAAGGTTTCTCAGTTTTAATGTTAATACAACTTTCAACCCCCCCGATACCCCCCCCCACACACACACACACCGTCCAAACAGAGGCTATGTCCACTGAGGGGCTTCGTCTGAGCCACTGATAGACATAAAACAATGAAAAGAGCACAATGTGATACTGAGAATACAACTGTAACACAAATCAGTGCATCTGTTCTACGTTAGCAAAACTGTGTGTGTGTGTGTGTGTGTGTGCTAAAAGAGAAGAGGAGCCGCTTCAGTGAGACACTCAGCTTGAATTTCATAACATGTAATTAGGGTTTGAGTAGCAGGGTCAAAGTGAAGTGCCCACTGCTAATGTGTGTGTGTGTGTGTGTGTGTGTGTCTAAGAGTCTATACAACTCTCTCTGTCACTCTCTGTCTCTCTGTCTCTCTCTCTCTCTCTCTCTCTCTCTCTCTCATCTTTCTAACCTCGGTGTCTCTGTTTATCCTTATGTTGTGTCACTTTTCTTTCTCTCTCTATATCACTCTATCACTGTAGCACTCTATCACACACACATACACACACACACACACACACACCGCACACATACTTTCCCTTTCTCTTCCTCTCTTCCATCTCTCCATCATAATTATCACACTGCTGCTAAACTTAACTGAACTTCCTAAACCATTCTCTCTCTCTCTCTTTCTCTCTCTCTCTCTCTCTCTGCCCAGATGTTCACTTGGACTGGAAGTGATGTGGTGTGTCTTTCTGTCGTTCTCTCTTATAAATGCGTAATTGAAGCGCTTGAGGCTAGCAAGCGGCTAATGGCTGTAAAAGGCTGGGAATAGGCTTTATGGGGACCAACTATGAGCCTAATTACAGCCTCGAGGCACAAAGCGAACAAAAAAATGCACAGGATAAAGGCATATGCAGACCTGCTGAGAGAGAGAGAGAGAGAGAGAGAGAGAGAGAGAATCCATGTTGATAACGAGTAAACACTTGGAAAAAAATATAATAAAATGGGAATAAATTACTTGAATGAATGAATTTCTTTTATCTTTGTTTCTACATGTGTGTGTGTGTGTGTGTGTGTGTGTGACATTTATAGAGACCCCGGTGTCTGCTGGTGTTCCTGAAACGACAACGACACGCTCTCTCTTTAATGAAAACGTGTGTGTTTCTGGATCACTGACATCCTGAGGTTAATTGCCTGAAACCGTCTTGTGTATGTGTGTGTGTGTGTGTGCATGTGTGTGTGTGTGTGTGTGTGTGTAAGATTCCTTCGCACTTGAGGGATTTCTGGTTTCAGTGAAAGAACAGAGCCAAAGGGCAAAATGTATATAGCCTGTCCAAGTGTGTGTGTGTTTGTGTGTGTGTGTGTGTGTTTTGTAAGCACATATGTCTAAATCTACAATATCCACTTACTCTGATTGGGAGGGAGGAGAGCGAATCTGTTGAGTTTAATAAGATTTTCATTTTGATGTTGGTGTTAAACAGCCCACCAGCTGGCCAGGAATAAATCAGCAGCCAGAGCAGAGCCTTCTGCGGTGTGTGCATGTGTGTGTGTGTGCGTGTGTGTGTGTGTGTGTTTTGTTAGAGATGATAAATGATACCGTTAGCAGTTGATAACTCTCCAAGAGACTAAGCAGAGATCAACAGGGCCAAATTCTGCAAATCCCAGCTGACTAACTAACACCAACTATGTGTGTGTGTGTGTTCGTCTTGTTCAGGAAATCTTGTGTATGTGTGTTTGTTCATCGTTCTTGTCAAACTAGATGTGAACAAATTCATTGGTAAAATTCTACTCTGGAAAATTCTCTTTGTTCAGTCTAGACTGATTTTATACAGTGTCAAGAAAAAGAGCGTAAACGTGGATGCTATACGTAAAAACGTTTGTATCGAGTATCAAGTAAGAACTGGTGTGTATTACTGAGAGACAATTAACGTGAGCCTCGTTTGGCTTCAATCAAAAAATGTTGAATTGAATTGTTGTGAGTTTTCTGTGAGGTTACAGGTTTAATATGTTTTTCAAAACATGCGCATTTTTCAGTAAATAAAAGACTCACTGCATACAAAAGGTATGAATGGAGATTTGTTCATGTAAAAATGTGCAACAAAAGGGGACGGACGTTGCCGATGATGGGGATCGAACCAGAGTCTCCGTCGTCTGCTGGACCGCCTGCACTAGCCGATCAGACCCAAACACAGGGCTCCGGTACATACACTGCTTTTATTCAACAAACCAAAACTAACACAGCTTATACTAACCGTAACAGAAACCAACCATAACTATAGCATGGAAACCTCAACAAAACGTGACTGTGACATAAAACCTGGACAACACGGCGTCCGGCTTTACGGTATACACACATCGACAAAGTCCACATAAATAATTATAAAGACTGACCCTGACCAAGACAGCAGGACAAACATATATAGAGCAGCACATCCAGGGAAAACAAGGGACAGGTCAGAAAGTGAGAAAATACATAAGGAAAGGGCGTGGCACTGTCCACATGGGAACAAAAGTGATACATAAATAAACCACTTTCCAGGGAACCCCTGGTGGTCTGGCAAGGAGCTGTCCCAGTGACTCCTGACGGTATAAATTTATAAATTTCCTCCCAGAACTGATGGAGGTGTTCCAGCTGGCCGAGTCGCCGCCGTGGCTGAGCTGCTTTAGTGGACGTCGTGTTTAAGACGCTCTGTTTCAGCAGTCCAGAGTCATGGTTAGTATTTCGTTGTTTTGTGGACGTCATTAAACCACAAACCCTCGGCGCTGCGAAGACGTCTGCTGTTTCGGCAAGGAAAATCAGCGTTTACCTGGAAATGTTAATTACTACAAGACCCTTAGACACTTAAACGATTCCCTTCCTGATGTGCTGTAAAATTACACCACTGTAGAAACTCTTAATCAGTGATATTAATTAGAGGTATTAATTATTAATATATTAATCATGAATTTATATCAGCACATTTTGTATGTAGCTTAGATATAATTGAGACTTGAAGGGGTTAAAAGTCTACCAGCCTTGTCCAGAACAAGGTGTGTGTGTGTGTGTGTGTGTGTGTGTGACCAGTAGCCTGCACTAGAACAGCTCCTCCTGGAACATTAAATCATCGTGTGTCAGCCAGACCTTAAACCCCCATATTCCTGAGAGAGAGAGAGAGAGACAGAGAGAGAAAGAGAGAGAAAGAGAGAGAGAAAGTAAAGGATGAGAGATGGAGAGAGTGAGAGAAAGGGATGGAGAGAGAGAGAGAGAGAGAGAGAGAGAGAGGAATGGAGAGAGAGACAGTGAGAGATGGAAGCGAAGGAATTCTGAAAGTCAGAAAGAGAGAGAAGAAGAAAGATGAAAGGAGAGAAGCTGTTCATTGACTACTGTACAATCTCTCTCTCTCTCTCTCCATCTCTCTGTCTCTCTCTCTCTCCATCTCTCTCTGTCTCTCTCTCTCTCTCTCTCTCTCTCTCTCTATGGTTAGTAATACCAAAACAAAATCTGGTACGAGAAAGTTTGAAGGTTTCAAAAAATCGTTGTTATGAATAGCTGAAACTGGTGACTCCTTCCAAAAAGCTCCTCATCATATTAATATTAAATGAATGAATTTCTTGTTGATTAGTGGTTAAGGTGTTGGACTACTGCTTGGAAGGTTGTGAGTTCAAATCCCATGTCCCAATGCTGGGCCCCTGAGCAAGACCCCCTCAGTTGTATAAGAAAAAAAACTCTCAAATGGCAAAAATGTAAATGTAATAGCATCAAAATATATACCTGTGTTTTGATTTGGATCTGCACTGAAAATAATCCAACAATCCATCATCACCTCCTGATAACAGAGTGTTTATAAAGAGTAATGAGGGACCTTGGCGTCTTTTTCCTGCCGGTTTGATTGGAAGTAAAGCTCTAATCACTGACACTCAGTGTCATGACCATTTGGACTGTTTTTTCAGCGATCAGCTCTTCACTAATGCGGCGACGGTAGAGGGTTAAGTGAGGGACGTAGAAGCGTGGACACAGAATCTGATAATGACGCCACTGTTTGAGTGGAGCTGAGTTTCTGTTGGCCGAGACTTACGCAGGTTACCCAGAGTTCCCCTGATACACTGCTGGACCTGATTCACACATTCACCTTCAGCTGCACAGACACTACACCACACCAGAGGGTGTATAGCGTGTGTGTGTGTGTGTGTGTGTGTGTGTGTGTATGCACTTTGCTAGCGGACAGCGCACTCATTCACGAGCTGCGTTTTCTCTCTCTCTGAGCAAATATAAATGTTTTACATCATGACTATAGAGCGTCCAAGTAAAGTTTCCTTTCGAGCATGATCCAATCACAGAATCACACTTTCACAGCTCCATGTATTCATTTTAAGCTATTAATTGTTTAAACAGTCGATCTGACAGAACACACCTGGGCAGCAGGAAACACCTGTCAGTCACACGTCTGTTCCAATACTTTTGCTAAATGGTTGTGTTTTAAGTTATTGAATACGTCTAGGCGCAAGCACGAGGAAATGGAACTGAAATTCTGATCTGTCGTCTCGTGTTCATCTTCTTGATCTCAAACACGAACGTCTTCTCAGGGTGAAGCAAAAGAGACAAAAGGAACTGAACTTGCTGTTCCAATTTTGGGAGGCATTTTGGACATTTCCAGAAGGAACTCTGCAGGATGAAGGATCTGTGCTTCTCATAAAGGTGAAAAATAAAAAAATAAACTTGTCACATTAGTGAGAAACCAGAAAATGTCAAATCTGACACTGGAGACTCCTTTCTCAAAATGTTAATTTAAGTTGTCTTTATTTGTCACATATACATTACAGCACAGTGAAATTCTTTCTTCACATATCCCATCCTTGGGGGTTGGGGGTCAGAGTGCAGGGTCAGCCATGATACAGCGCCCCTGGAGCAGGTGGAGTTAAGAGCCTTGCTCAAGGGTCCAACAGTGGCAGCTTGGCAGTGTTGGGGCTTGAGCCCTGATCTTCCGGGCAATTACCCAGAGCCTTAACCACTTGAGCTACCACCGCCCCCATCAATAAACATCTTCCTCCATCACATAAACCTCAAACGATCATACATTATCTTTTGGTAAATAGCATTTTTTGGTTGGTATAGAAACGATAACACAAACGTTAGCATGAGCAGGTTACGATCCAGCAATGCTTTTACACCATCTGACCGATCAGATTTCACAGTTCAACAGCAGTGTGATTTCAGGGCTGTTATAGCAGACGGTTTGCAGGAGTGTTTGGTTGTGTAGTTGATCTGATTGTAATGAGCTGTTGTTGTTTAACCTCTGAAATCAATCTCACTTGTTAGCATTCCTGTAAATCTTTTGAGTGTTTGGGTTGTAACACGATCTCGTGTATAAAGACGTTAAGGTTATGGAGTGAAGGAGAGGTGAAGGTGAGTTTCCTCAGGATTTCATGTGCAGCTAATAAATTCAGTGTGGCTTGTTAGAAAGTCTCTACATTTTGTGGAGTCGAGTTTCAACTTTGTGACAAACGAAACAGTGTGAAACAGGGGTGTCCAATCTTATCCGCAAAGGGCCGGTGTGGGTGCAGGTTTTCATTCCAACTGAGCAGAAGCCACACCTGAGTCTACTGAAAGCCAGGATCTACTGATTAGCCAGTTGGAATCAGGTGTAGCTTCTGCTTGGTTGGAATGAAAACCTGCACCCACACTGGCCCTTTCTGGATAAGATTGGACACCCCTGGTGTGAAAGATTACACTACTTTGTCTAAGCTGAGGGGTGGGGCTAGCTGTGGGTGGGGCAGGCTGAGGGGTGGGGCTAGTGCTCATGGCGTTCTGTTTTCTGTGTTGCTCTGTTCTGATTTTCAACCTTCAGAAACACCTCTAAAGTGGACAGAGCCACTTGGGGACTTTCACTCCGTCACGGATCTGCCGTTACGTCTGTCAGCTTCTGACAGCAAGGAATTAGCATCTATAATGAACTCAGAAACTACACTGACCCAGTAGTTCCCCATAAGCCCTTGGTTGCTGTTGTAGAAAGGACATTATTTATTTAGATTTACATTATTTACTGTCCAGTGTAACCCAAGTGAGGATGGGTTCCCTTCTGAGCCTGGTTCCTCTCAAGGTTTCTTCCTCATATCAGTACAGGGAGTTTTTCTTTGTCACTGTCGTCTCATGCTTGCTTATTAGGGATAAAATATTAATTTTAATTGTCCATTAAACTTAAATGTCCATTAAAAGCACCATACAAATAAATTGAATTGAATTAAAGTGGCTCCATGATGTTTTTAGGGGAAATGTTTTACAAACTCCTGACCTTCATCAGTTCTGTTTTGCTATTGTTAAAAAATTCACTGAGTAAACAGTAAGAAGTGTCGTTATTTTTCCAGTTATTTTTTATTTGTTTGTCATATTGACTTCTCCAGCTCAGTGTTCTAATAACATTTTTTTTGTTTGTTTGTTTGTTTATTTGTAAAATTTACATTTTTGAAAAGGGGACAAATCCAAAGTCTCTACAATAGTACGATTTCTGTGATTACAGGAGACCTATATTATTTGTATAGACAAACAAACATCAAATAAACAAACAAATAAATAAATAAATAAATAACAATTATATTACATTATACTGTTTACATTATAAAATTAAATTCTATAAGGTTTTGAAGTATTATTGTTTTTTATGTCATAAAAATAAAAAGTATTGAATATTATTAAATATTATTTTGTAATATGTTTTTACACTGGATTTTTTTAAATTGTAAATAATATTCTATATATACAATAGATTTTATATATAGTTGAAAGCCTTTATATCTGTGTGATTATCTCTGTATCTCTCTCTCTCTCTCTCTCTCTCACACACACACACACACACATACACACACACACTTGAGCATATTAACCTTTACTCTATTAGAGAGGTGTAATGGTTTTAACTGGAGGGTCACACAGCCTTCACGGTGTCACGGCAACGACCTTCAACCTCCTGCTCTCAGGGCTAAGGAGACCTGTGTGTGTGTGTGTGCAATTTAGGATGTTTTCTGACAGAGATGGTGTAATTGCACAGGGTCAAAAGGATTAGCATTCACACACACACGCAGGTTGGTGTCTTTCATCCTTCATGGTGTGTAGAACAAGATAAGCTGCAAAAAAAAAGTACACACAACCTAAGTGTTTGTATGTAATGTGCATGTGGGAAGTGTGTGTGTGTGTTGGAATGGACTGTTTAGCGTTCTCCGCGCTTGTGAATGCTGAGATTCATCGGTACTTTGTGGCATGGCCGTAGTCAAATATTTGCTTTGTGCATAATTAATATTTATGATGAAGCAGGTAAATATTGGCTGTTGGACTGAGTGACATGGAGAGGTCAAGTGTACTTTGGGTTTACACACACACACACACACACACACACGCAGTGTATATAGAGTGAGCAGCAGAGTTGACGTAATATACACTGTGCATGTACACATTTCTCTGGACGCGGAACCTCAGTTTCAGTGACACACTGACCACGTGACATTAGGAAGGACGCAGTGATGTGACAAATCCAAACATCTGGCTAGAACGAATCCTCGTGACCATCCTGTAGTGCACATGCTGCAACATTTCGAAACTCTTTCCCTCTCCCAGTTTTAAGTCCTACCTGTGTTTAGTTTCAATTTGTTTATTAAACAGTTTTCCACTGTTTAATAAATTTGTATTATGAAGAGAAATAAAGCTTGGAAGGAAGCAGCAAAGATCGCTGGTACCTCTGGTGGGTGTGCGTAGCTAGCTGGTTAGCTAGTCCTGCTTTGCTAACAAAGCTAATTCAAAGCTTAGCATGTAACGTGTGCTTGGAACAAAACAAACAAACAATTTTCAATGCTTAATTATAACTCTAGTTTAATTAGACAGCTTCATTAACTATAAACACTGTAGCTAGTACAACTTCCCCTCTGAAAAAATTATGGACAAGCCACGCCCACAAGACAAACACTGGTAGAGATTGTGACACGCCCACAACAAGTGACAAACTGCACTAAAAGGTTAAATTATACAGGGTGATCATGGTGTGTGTGTGTTACATTCCAAACAGAAAACAAGCCTTTCAAAACCATTCGTCTGTCTTCTATATTTTTGATAAGAGGCTATAAAAGTGTGAAGAATGTACACACACTGTATGGTAGACCTGTGTTTGCATGTCTTCTGTCACACACACACGCACACACACAGACACACGCACATGCACACATACACACACCTTCTGCTTCTCCTTTGGATGGGAATGAAGGATGAAATGAAATGAAAAGGAGAGACAGTAATCAGGGATGATTGCTAAAAATTGGCAATAAAAGGCTTATGGAGGACTAGTCATGGAGAAAGCAGGTGTGTATGTGTGTGTGTGTGTGCTTTTGTGTGAAAACTAAAAAGAAACACAAGTCCTCACAAACACCCAGTCCTTACTAAACAAGCTGAAAAATCGCCCTTTTGTTTACTGAAGTCAGGGTTAGATATCCGCACAGTGATAATCTCCCACAGTGATTATGAAGGTAACAGCAGGTCCCCACAATGTCTGAGAAACCAGAATGTGTGTAAACAGGATGGAGATCAGCGTCTATCTCCAAGTTAGGATGAGATTTCTCTGGCACCAAGCCATCCTCCAAGGTACACTCTCATAAATAAAGGTTCTTAAAATGGTTCTTTCTTAAGGTGGTTCTGTGAAGAGTCTTTATAACCTTTCCATAGCACTGAAGGTTCTCTATAGTTAAAAATAATATAGACTGTAGACTAATAAAAGGATCTTTAAGGCATGAAGAAAACAAGGGCTATTTACTGAAAGGTTCTGTAATCTCTCTCTCTCTCTCTCCCTTTTCTGGATAGATAGATAGATAGATAGATAGATAGATAGATAGATAGATAGATAGATAGATAGATAGATAGATAGATAGATAGATAGACAGACAGACAGACAGACAGACAGAAGGTTATTTATAGTTAAAAATAAAGGTTCTATAGACTATAAAAAGGATCTTTAAGGATTGGGGAAAGCAGGGCTATTTACTGAAAGGTTCTGTACATGGCTTTATTTTTAAGAGCGTAACGTATTTTTAACATGCTACAATTTAGTTCTCGCTCATTTTCGGTCACGAATTAAATCCAGGTGTATTAGTTAACCTTTAAACAGACGTGCAATTTAGCACTGCACATTTTAAATTCTTGAATCTGATTGGTCCATAGGTGTGTGTGTGTGTGTGTGTGTGTGTGTGCGACAGCAGATCTTTTACAGGATTATATTAATGCGCTTTTTCTCATGTGTTACCGTTTCTATAGTAACGGCTAATTCATGAGGACGTATACAGCAGATGCTCTGTGAACTTTAAGGTTAATTATAAACAGATGTTTGTTTGTTTGTTTGTTTTTTTAAAGTGTCGTTTAACAAAGCAAAAAGTCATCGACGTGGAAAAATCTTTATTTTCTTTGTTATTTTTGTTGTTGAGATGTTTATGGAAGGAGTCTAAAGAGTCACCGTTTAACATTTTTGTTGTTGTTATTGTTCATCTTTTTGTGTTACGGTAATTGTGTTAATGAATACAATAAACACTGTAACAGACAGTAAAGTGTACAGGAATCTAAAATGTTGCCATGATATTGTGTTGAAATTGTGTTAGAACTCTAAACACAAGAGTTCCCAGACACATGCACTTTTTTGTTATTGTTTGGATTTTGTTTGTCTCCACCCCCTTTCGAGTCTGTGGGTGTGGTCTGTTATCTGTCACACAAAACAAATTTACTACATAAAAGTCCATTCTGCTACATTATAGATTATGTGAATATTTTTAGATTATATAGAACTGTTGCAGCCTCCTGGTGGTCCAGAGGCAGGATCCTGTGCTCTCGTTGCCGTGGCCCGGGTTCGATTCCCAGGGCAGGGCACCAACCCAGCCACTGAAGAGTTAACTCTCAGTGCCGGTCCCAAGCCTAGCTAAAAAATGGGAGGGTTGTGACCCGAAGGGCATCCGGCATAAAACCTGTCTCAAATCATGATCCGCTAAAAACAGCAGACCCTGCCATTGTGCGGGACAAACCCTAGGATAAAAAATCTATATATAGAAATATTGCAGTCCATATGAATAAGCAGTCGCTATAGAAACAATAAACTATTACATAGAGTGCATTAATTCATTATTTAATGTAAATTTAGTCAGAGCTGCTGTTATAGAAAACAAACCCGCAATCAGAAGACGTCTGATAAGACGGTGTGTGTGTGTGTGTTTAGTGTTTATGCTTTACGCTTCCCTGACCAAAGAAAAAGGACGACAGAGAGAGATGAAAAACGAGAGTTCAGAAAGGAAGGACAGTAGAAAAGACAGGAGAGATAACATCTGATTGTATGCGTGTGGAAGATAGAGTTTCTCGTGTGTGTGTGTGTGTGTTTGTGTGTGTTTTTGTGTAATCTGAACTGGATGTTTTGTAGGTCTTTTCTGCTGCATTCATTTCTAACAAATTGCACATTGTTCATCTAATTACAGGGTGCAAGTGACGGAAGTGAATCTCTCTCTCTCTCTTTTCTGTAGATAGATAGATAGATAGATAGATAGATAGATAGATAGATAGATAGATAGATAGATAGATAGATAGATAGATAGATAGATAGATAGATAGATAGATAGATAGATAGATAGATAGATAGATATGTTTAGTGTGTATCCTGCATCCAGACCCCAAATGATTCATGATAGTGGAGATGTTAACGACACAGTGATAAGGTGTGTTATGAATATGAGGAGATTGAGAGGGAATGTGTGTGTGTGTGTGTGTGTAAAAGAGAGCAGGAGCATGAAGGGGTTCATGAAGCGAATAGGAGCTGACCCACACTCTGACCTCACTGCCCCAACGTGATGGATGAGTTTCAGTGAAAGTCAGAGCACACACACACACACACACACATATATAGTGAGACACACAGATATACAGCAGCTGCATATAGATGAGAGAGAGAGAGAGAGAGAGAGAGAGAGAGAGAGAGTTGATTGGTTAAAAGGTCATATCAGGAAGTGACAGAAAGTAAGAACATGACTAGAAGCTTCTCACTGGTCTTTCATCTGTGTTTGGTTAATGCCACAATTACAAAGTGTGTGTGTGTGTGTGTGCACGTGTGTGTCCACTTGCAAAACCAGCTGCTCCTTCACAGCAACAGTTGCCGAGTAAACTAATTGAACCCGGGAAGCTGAAAGGTGTCGGGCTGAATAATGATGGATGTAGAGCTCGGTGTGTGTGTGTGTGTGTGTGTGTGTGTGTGTGTAATTCGGTGACAGGTGGTTGAAATATTAGGGCTTGAATAGGTGCTAAGAGGTTTTCCAAGTTAACTGAAAAATTTGGAGTCTGAAGTTTATACACACACAAAACCCCCCCCCTCTCTCTCTCTCCAACACACACACACACACAAAACCCCTCTCTCTCTCTCTCTCTCTCCAACACACACACACACACAAAACCCCTCTCTCTCTCTCTCTCTCTCTCTCCAACACACACACACACACAACCCCCCCCCTCTCTCTCTCTCTCTCTCTCTCCAACACACACACACACACCACACCCCTCTCTCTCTCTCTCTCTCTCCAACACACACACACACACAAAACCCCTCTCTCTCTCTCTCTCTCTCTCTCTCCAACACACACACACACACAACCCCCCCCCTCTCTCTCTCTCTCTCTCTCCAACACACACACACACACACAAAACCCCTCTCTCTCTCTCTCTCTCTCTCTCTCTCCAACACACACACACACACAAAACCCCTCTCTCTCTCTCTCTCTCTCTCTTTCTTTCCAACACACACACACACACATACTCATCACTTCTTTTCTCACTCTTTTAATGAAAATGTAAAAACACTCACCCTCAAGTGAAATTGGTTTGCAGGTGTGTGTGTGTGTGTGTGAGTGAGTTAATTAAGCTTGATTAATGGTGTGTGTTTTCTCTCTGGTGACAGCTCAAAGCTGTGTTCAGCCTTGTCAAGCATAGCTATCACTTAGCAACACACACTCTCATCAATCACACACACACACACACACACACACATTTGCGTAGACACACACACACACTGATGTGTCAGGCCCAGCACGACTGAATAAGTGTTTATGTGATCACATGTGATGGGTTCCCTCGTAACACCACACACACTCATCAATCACATACACATATACACACACACACACTCTCTCTCTCTCTCTCTCTCTCTCGCTCTCTCTCCATCTATCCCTTCTTTCTTTTTCACTTTTTCAGTCTGTATTTTTTTTTACCCAGTCCCTCTTTTTTGTCTTTTTTTGTTTTGTCTGTGTCTGTGTGTGTGTGTGTGTGTGTCTGTGTGTGTGTGTGTTAAAGAGAGAGAGAGAGAGAGAGAGACAGATGTAGCCAGAGGCAGTGGGTTTTGGCTCATGTGGCTTCAGTGGAGGGAATTCTGGGATCTGTGGTTTTGCTCATTCATTACCATTAGTTTGGCAGAGACACTTGCACACACACACACACACACACACACACATATATATATATATATATATATATATATATATATATATATATATAAACCTTCTGGACAAACAAAAACCTGAAATTCTAAAATATTTTAAAAATCCTAAAAAAAAATCAAAGTTCAAAATCTCACATTTAATATAAAAAACATTTAAAATTAGAATTTAAACAGATTTATTTCATTCAATTCCAACCTTTAATAGAAAAATAAAACCAGAAACCAGAAGAAAAACCCAGACAAAATCCAATAAAAAAATCCATATGTTTATATTATTAAAATAAATTCTAAATCCAGAACAAAATTATTTCCAGAAAAATAAATTGCAAAACAATTTTCATTACAAAAAAATTCAAACTTTAATTTAAAAAGCAAAAACTAAACAAAACCATAATTAAAACTAAAAAACATCTGAATATTTCTCTTTATACGATTAATTATTGAGTCTTTTTCTTTATATATTTTCATTTTTATTTCAGGCCAATAGAATTAAAGAGTTTGATGGTTTGGGTAAATCTCTCTGGAATCAGATTTAATGCTCTTAAACATGATCTTAAGATCCTAAGGTCCTATTTTTTTTCCTGTGGGTAAATAATAAAATAAAACCCCGAACTTTAATAGCATAAACATTTTCTCCCTCTGTGTGTGTGTGTGTGTGTGTGTGTGCACTACATTCAAAATAGTCTAGTATCATATAGCTGGACTATTCATGCTCATATATATGCCCACTAAATCTATTCATTGCTTAGATTAAGTTACAGGAAACAAACACACACACACACACACAAAACCATATTATACACCAGGTGTCCCCGACCGACACCTCAGGGCTTAGCGCACATGTAATGACACACTATTTCTCCTTTGCTTGCGTGTGTGTGTGTGTGTGTGATGGCAAATGAGATTTTTTTCCATCTGAATGAAATGAGAATGGAGATCTAAGCAGTTTTAGTTGCTCACAATGAAGGCAGAAATCAGTCACTTGTGGTGCAACCTTTCCAGAGCTTACACACACACACACACACACACACACAGACATGCACGCACCATACACCTTTGACTTACACCTTATCGAATCGGTTCTTGATGCTGTTATTAAGATTTAAAGGTGCTGTCAGCGTTCTCCACCCAGGTGCTGCATCCATCAACTACATGTGACTGTCAAACACAACAACGTCATAAACATCACACACACCTGCTGAGTCCGATCTCACGCCGCTTACATCATAAACCTGCGACAACGGAACAGCCTGACATTATAAACCTGAGTCGGGTCTGTGGCTGGTTTATAAATGTCTGTTTCGTACGTTTTTATTTATAATTTAATGAGAACAATTTGAAAAACTACAACTACTACTAATAATAATTAATAATAATACACTGTTTTCATTAGACAGAGTATGAATATGAATAACTCATTGCTCATCCATCCATCCATTTTCTATACCCATTTTATTCCTAATTAGGGTCACAGGGATCTGCTGGAGCCTATCCCAGCACACATTGGGAGAAAGGCAGGGGTACACCCTGGACAGGTCACCAGTCCATCACAGGGCCACACATATAGACAGACAACCACACACACTCACACACACTCCTATGGGCAATTTAGAATTACCAATCAACCTAATGTACATTATTTTGGACTGGGGGAGGAAACCGGAGTACCCGGAGTAAACTCTCTCTCTCTCTCACTCGCTCTCACTCTCTTTCTGTCTGTCTCATGCTTGCAAATACACTTGTGTGCACCCATCTTACTGGTCATGTTCGCTGTCCTCGAGCTAGCTACCCTCACACTCATTATTAAGGAATCCCAGATATGTCATCACTTCCTGTTTGTCAGCTTCACTAAACTAGGTTTCCTGTACATTGCTGAGGTTGATTTAGGTGTAGCGTAAATTCGCTGCTTAAATAATGATGTCAATGGAAGGTCCTTATAAGGATAGTAATACCTTTATGTGTGTGTGTGTGTGTGTGTGTGTGTGTGTGTGTGTAATCAGTAGTCATTTCCTGTCTTTCACTTCACTCATAGATTTTGTTTCACACTCTTTCTACTGAAAGGTTTAAGGAAACTACCGTCTCAGACAGAGGTCACGCACTGTGTGTGTGTGTGTTTGTGTGTGTGTGTGAAAACTAAAACACACTCTCAGAGCCCTGACAAATTAGCATCAGATGACAGATGAAAGTTCCTAGAGTCAGTTTCTTTCTTAATAAGAAGACGAGAGACGAGAGGAGAAAGAAACAAGATGGATTGAAAAATCGAGAGCAGGAGAAGTGCTGAAGTATTGGAGTGATATAGATGTATGGAAAGAAAGGTATAGAGAGAGAAAGAGAGAGAAAGGAGGGGGGGATGATGGAAAGAGAGAGATGGAAAGACAATCTGGTCATAGTCCAGTAGCATTAAATCAAGCCGACCTCCTGATACGCATCGATCCACCTTTACCTGAGAGCGCCAGTGGAGAACTGCTCTTCGCTTCTCTCTCTCTTTCTTTCTCTTTCTCTCTCTCTCTCTCACACACGTGATTGATCTCTGAATTAGCCTCTCTAACACTGGGCCATAAAAGCTATAAGTGAGACTCATAAAAGCAGATTTATCATGGGCAGAGTCGGAGCTGCGGCCCAAAACGCCGTGACACCTCCATGATTGGGCTGGAATTGAATAAACCTGCACTATTGACGTCCATGTCTGACAAGTCAATCAACTCCCAGCTCACACACACACACACACACACACATTAATATCTAAGAGTACACATATCTTAGGTGTGGAGGGAAAAATTATCTAAAGTAGCAAAGATACACAGAAAGCATACACATAAATACAGCACTAGTGATCTGTAAGGCTCTGAGTGTGAGGAATAAAACACTTTAGTTTGGGTTGTCATTAAAATAATTAACACTGAGTAATGTAGTGTAATAATAATAATAATAATAATAATAATAATAATAATAATAATAACAATATTATCTTAAAGCAACGCACGTGTTATCCGTGTGTACGTTCAGTTCAGCTTCTCTTTCTTTCGCTCTCCACGTTGTTTTAATACAAACACCAGGCTGTCACGTGATGAAGAAAAATACGGACTTTGCTGATACTGGAGACTCCTTCCATAAACCTTTGTTAAATAGTTTAATAAAGTGACCGTTGTGTGCGTTGGTTATAATAGAAACGATGACTTGAAGTAGCTCAGTAACGCTGTCTGAGCTGCTGATATCTGACCAATTAGGTTTCAGCACGCGCCTAGCTAATAATGTGTTTAAGAAATGCGTATTCTGTGTGTATGTGCGCGCGCGCCTGTGTAGATGCTTGTGTGTGTGTGTAGATGCTTGTGTGTGTGTGTGTGTGTGTGTAGATGCTTGTGTGTGGGTGTGTGCGCGCGCGCAAGCACGCAGCAGCTCCCCCCGTGCCTTGTTAAAGCCGGTTAAATATAAACCGTCCTAACTTAGGACCCCTTTGAAGCCGGTGAAAAGCAGCGAAGCCCTAAATAGGAGCGGCGCAGGCTCTCTGTGCTGCAGCTTAATTAGTTTGTCTTCTTTCTTGTCCGCCTTTGAAACGCTGCGTTCGGGTTAGCGCTGTTTGCAATTACACTCGGGTGTCCGTTTCCCTTTCTTAAAAAGCTCTCGAGATCAACGCAGCAAACGTATAGCCCGAGGGGGAAAAAATAAAGAGCTCCGTTAAAAACCACTCATGCCAAAAAAATGGAATCAAAGAACACCGGGCCGGGTGTACAGAGGAAATTGGTGAACAGATTTACGACTCGGCGTCGTCATCGGGTCCGAGAAAAAAGAAATATCAAAGCACGTCGTGTGGCAGTAACGAGCTTTGATTTAGATCATCTGTAATCCTGCTCGAATTAAAATCCTGGTTTCAATTGTTCTGTTTTCTTCGAGCAGATGCTGTGTGGTTGTACGATCTGAAAATGAAGGAAAGAGCGCAGTAGGACTTTGCAACTGATCAACAGTTATATTATCATCCAGTTATATTTCGTTATATAAAATACATTTTCTAATCATTTGTATTTTGACGTCATTGCCCCCTTTTTTTGGCCGTTCTAGAAACAACAAAGAGATAGTTGTTTTAGAAAGTTTTAGAAATTATATTAGACATATATAGGAATTTAATTTGTAAATATACTTATATGCAAAACCTATATACTGACATATCACTGTTCATTTAAGAGAAACATACCATTAATAAAAATCATAAAATTCTATAAAGAATTTGTTGTATATTTGTTAAGAATATTTTTTAATTGCCCATTACTTATTTATTTATTACCCTTTTTCTAATTTTTTTTTTGACACCACATTAAGCTGCACATATAATCTCTGCTGCACGTGTCTGGGACTTTCCCCCTTTCACCCCTAAACACTTTACACAGCACCCCCTACTTTTAGTGTACGCGTGATTATTAAACACATAGCGAGCGCTCTAATGACTCGTGCTGCTCCAGAGGAATTTCATTAACTGGTCTGAAAGAGTCACCGGATGGAGAGAAAAGGAGAGGAGAGGAGAGGAGGACAGGAGAGAGAGGAGGGGTCAAGCTCTGGATGTAATGAGGCTACTTTAAAGGGGTCCGGTTTCCAATTGGAAGAAAAGTGAAGGAACACGAGCTTGTTGTAGATCAACACTTCAGATCTGAAGTGGTTTAATCGAACCGGCTTCCCGTGGTACAGAAACGCCATTTTAAAGATGATATCAAGGATGTTTAAGAAGCAATTTGCTCTCACTACAGGGTCCAACAACACGGTCTAATTACCACCCCACCCCCTCAAACACACAGACACACACACACACAGGATGAGAGTTAGTGAGAGGTAAAAGCAGACGCTCTGTAGGTAGAGATGACTTGTTGAAGTTTCCAGCGTGTCCCGTGGCGTTTTGGAGACGCATCCCCTCCTTTTCCTCTCCGGTTCGCCTAATTTATGCTTTCAAAACGTTACCTCTGACACCAGCGCGGGGTTTTATCGCACCCCGCGGCCCTGCACACAGTGTGGCCTGTGTGTCTGAGTTATCCATGAGGGAAGTCTAGCGTTATCGCTGGCTGTAACGTCACCCCCCTCACACAACACACACACACACACACGATGGTGGTACATTCTTCGGCCCTGCAACTCGTCAGTCTTTCACATATTCATGTCATACTATTCGAACCGTTGACAATTTAAATGTCTATATGACTAAACCAGCAGTGAGCTGCATTTATCGGCGCTTTAGTGACGTTCTGTGTGTGTGTGTGAACTAAAGTTTCTCAGACTTGAAAACGTTTTATTCGCGCTGATTTGCTCACTGCTCATGTTTATACGTTCATAAATGCCAATCAGCCGTAAATCTACTGCACCAGAGCGCCATTTACATGTAGCCACGCCCACAAATCTCCATAAACGGTAAAGCTTACAATGAGAATGAAAATCTTCCAGTAATGCAGCTCAGCCACTGCAGCGGGTCAGCTTCCACAGACACGCACTGACCCCTCTGTCTTGTTAGGGTTCGTTCATAGATTTGCTTTTCCAGGTTCACATTCATGAGTCTCGCCAGGAGCTCTCAGAGGATATGTACATTTTAACGACCTTACCAGAATTGCACAAATTACAAATATTTTGTGTAAATGTGAATAGATAGATAGATAGATAGATAGATAGATAGATAGATAGATAGATAGATAGATAGATAGATAGATAGATAGATAGACTTTATTGATCCCATGATGGAAATTTTTGTGTTACGGCAGCTTGGTCGGTTACAAGATACAACACACACAAAAATCTAAAATGTAAAATTATATATATATATATATATATATATATATATATATATATATAAACAGAAGAAAGAAGACAACCTTAAATATAGAATACAATAAGTTAGGTTAAACGTAGCAGTGCAGATATGAGACACAGTTGTGGATTAAACCATATTATTGAATTATGAAGAAATTGGTTTTGTATATAGTTACATAAACACAGCTAAGATAAATATCACTAAAGTGTCTAAATTGAATAAGTTTCACCTAAGAAATAGTTTTGGGCAGCATGTAAGACAAAAAAACACATTCATTCACACTCACACACAAGTCATAAGTGTAATTATTTGTATCATTTTTTATTTGATTTGTATAGCACTTTACACAGTGGATATTATTCCAAGGCAGATTTAGATTTAGATTTAGATTCCTAATGATCAAGCCAGAGGACGGAGTGACCAAGAACCTGGAGAGGAACCAGGCTTAAAATCTTTTTTTTGGGGGGGTGACACCAGATAGCAGGATTATAACTCATTACACTTCAGTGTACACTCTGAAGTCAGGCAGTAGTAAGTGTGTGTAACAGGATGTTCAGGTTGTGAAGACCTGATGATCACAGGACAGTCTTTACAGTTGCTCTTCAGTAACATTTACAGTGATGTATGATGCGGTGTGATACAGACCCAGGACAGACTTTTTAAGCCAGTGTGAAGACTTTTGAGCACCTATGTTTTTTTAAGCACCCCCTACACCACCCCTCCACCCCTTCTTCAGCAGTCTTGTCTGGGGTTGAATGGCTCATTGTGCCAGAGGGCTGCTGCTCCGTGTTTCATTCAGAGTGCACGAGTCACATCGCAGTGCTCCCGCTGTCAAAGCAATTAACGTCACAGTGGACGGCACACACAATCTCTCTCTTTCACTCTTCTCTTTCTCTCTCTGTTTTTTTTAAACAGAAATCACAACACCCATAAAGTGACTCTGTGTATGTTTCACAAACGTTCAACTTCCTAAAAAGGTAATTGGATCAACTTTACACAATAACACAATGTACAGGTAGAAACAACCCCCCAAAAAAAGAATTCAATCACAATCCATGATCTGCAGTTTTTAGTGAATTTGTACAAAATTGCATGGTATGACATCATCTTGGTTGTAGATCTTATATGTGTTTAAATAGCATATGAAAATATGAAATATTGCTAATTCATCATTTATTTAGAAATAAAATTGATTTTCTCTCATATATGTAATTGAATTTGGAGATTTCCAGGGAATGCTTGAATGCAGGGAAAACATTCTCAAGATGAGTGTAATTTGTACCAAAATCCAAACTTTAACACAGTATAAGGTGTTAAATCTACACACATTGTGCAGGTCTAATATGAAGTGCAGGAGTTTGTCTAGATTTTATTTTAACTTGTTTTTAGTTTCTATAACTTTGTTGAATGGAGCTAGGTTGCAAGATTTCTATAAGTATTATTGTTTGTTTGTTTGTTTGTGAGTTATTTAACTTAGTTAGTACAAGCCAGGCTGCAGAATTTTTGTCAAGATTTTTTGGATATTTTTGTTTGTTTTATTTCAGTTATATACATTCAATAGTTCAGGCCAATTTGTAGGATTTTTTGCCACTTTATTAGATTGTTAGCTTTGCAACTGTTTATTTTTTCAACTTTAGTTTAATAACTTTGTCACTGTGTGGGGAAATTCTGTGGTTATTTAGTCATCTTTAGGCATTTCATCTTCGGACCTTTATTCGTTTATATCACAAGCCAGTATACAGACTTATTTGTTCAATTAAAAAACTCTCATTTAGTTTGTTTTTAGTCATTTTAGGATGTTTTTAAATTTCCTAAACGCTATTAGTTTACGTAACAGTATGAGCTGATTTGTAGGATATTTCGTGTGGGGTGAGAGGATAAACGCAGCTGGTGGCGGGGGCGCGCTCAGTAAAGGAGCGGGAACGCGCACAAAGCTGTAATTTACTGCGCGGGGGGCAGCAGCGGGGAAAGGAGGGCCTCTCTCTCTCTCTATTTCTCTCGTCGACCTACACATTAACACGCACTCTACAGGCACGCTTTCACAGTCTAGGGGAAGAGGGGAAAAAAAGTTATTTACATTTTTCCACTTTCATTTCCTCTCTTCTAGTTTAATAGTAATAGGCGCGCCAGATGAGGACTCTACTCTTTTTATTTCATTTTATTTATTTTATGGCCACACACACACGCGCGCGCGTATGCAAGACCTCCAGACATGTACACTTGCAGCCTACAGAACTGGAGTTATAGTAACCACAGCAAATATATATTTTTTTTATTTGCGTAACGGGGCAGTGGCGTTTCATTTTGCACTTTAATGTAGCTCATTAAATGAAGCATGAATTTACTCAGTGCTCTACAATATTGCGACTTTAACTGAAACGAATGCGCACATAAACATGTATAACAATCACGCAGAACGCACATGGATCGTTCACATTTACAGCTGCTTCTTTTCTCCACACGGAAATGCACTCTTGTGAGCAGTTCTGAGAGCTGAGCTGAAACCTCTCTGTCCTGAACAGGTCTGAAGTTGCTGCTCGCTCCTGGTTGTTGGAGTTCATTCACCGCGCGCTGCTCCACAGTTTTAATGTATGCAGCTTTTCGGCTCGCGCCCACGGGTGGCGTGTCCTAGAGTTCATGTATCTCTCTCTCTCTCTCTCTCTCTCTCTGTCTGTCTTATAGACCCCTTCAGAATTTCACAACTCCCCTTTCCCCTGTTAGGATATGCTGGAATGCGCCTCGAACACAGTGTTTCCATTAAACGCAGCTCAGGGGAGTCAAGGAGACAGAAGAAAGAGAGAGAGAGAGAGAGAGAGAGAGAGAACCGAAAAAGCAACGAAGACTTTTACAATATCACGTGTGGTATCGAAGAATTGCGTGATGTGCACCGCATGCACCGCACGCGCACCACGGCAGTCCTATTCCACTTTCCATGCAGCAACAGTTTAGTGTGAATAAAGCACTCAGTAATAGGTTGTACAAACAAAACACTCTCATTACTACTATTGCGGGTGCCGGTTGAATAAATTCATAATAAACTGGGATTGAGTTCGCTTTTATTGTTTAGGAGCGAGCCGTTTTTTTTCCTGTGAGCGAAAAATAAATAAATAAACAAACGAATGAATGAATGAATAAATCTCTCGTGGTTCCATGAAGCAAGTTTGACGGCTTTAATGTGTGCGTAGGAATTACGCATTGGTGGGAAGTAATAAGCGGCCGTCTGGAGACTGCGCGTGCGCGCTTGACTGATGCGCTTTCCCGACGCAGAGAAATAATAAAGACTCTCAGCTCGAGTATAAACATCCACGAATTTAACAAATTAAACCTCCCAGCCTGGTGGGGTATCTCCGGAGGTTTCTGCTCCAGGCGTTAAACAACGTGTCAAATGGATAACTTTCTCTAAAGAAATGTTCTTCTATATTCGGCTCACAACGCCATCTACAGACAAACACGGGTGTTTTACCCCCATGTGTTACTCCAGATGGGGCAAAAGGCTCAAGGTGCATCGGGATATCTTTGTATCCTTTTCACAAAAAGAATTATTACTAATACTAATACTAATACTAATACTAATAATAATAATAATATTTCACCGAATCAAGCTGAGCCAATCACATTCCCAGGTTCCTCCTCGTATTTAATACACAATGGCTCATAAAACACAATCCCTCACCCTGACAGGGAGAAAATAGAAGCGCTCGTGGCTCGAGCCCTGGCGATTTATGGCTAAATGAAAAAGACTTCCAGTAATGGACGAGTCCAGGAGTGGCAGGAAGTCGATGCTCGGCGGACCGGAAGCGCTATGGAGTTCTCAAGGAACGCCGGTGCATGGGAATCTCTCGCGTTCGCTCGGGATTTTTCCCCCTGTCCTTCCTCCGTTCCTGCCCCGAGATTTCACAAACAATGGACATTATCTGAACGGTCGAGTTCAATGCCGTAGATAACGGCTAGGCAGAGTGATTAATCTCCATCAGCGCGTGATACACACTTACCAAAGACGTGCTGAAGTGTTTTACACTGGAATTAAACATCACTGGTATAAACGTTTCATTCAGTACAAGGCGCAACATCGTGGTACTGATTACTGCACTATAGGCTTCCTGATAATCACTTTAGACTGCTGAATAGTTTTAGTGTCCAGCTAAAATAAAATAAAAAATTATGCACGGTATTTAAAAATGCGCCTTAGTGACCACTGTTGTTCTAATGATGACAACATCACATGGGCAAGGAAATATTTCGGACATTAAGAATGTTTTTACACACACTTTTTTTTAGAGCATTTCAGAATATGCATTTTTGTTGCATTATTGTATTTGTCGTGCTGTAAGGTGTGTGTATGTGTGTGTTGTGTCACGGGCCTTCTCGCGGCAGGTGTAGCTTCTGTTTTCAATAGCAAACTGCATCTTATCTCTCTGAGTGAACCATCAGGCGACACGGTTTGCACATTAATAACTTTTTTTCTTCACACATTGAAGCTGAAGTTGAAGTGAAGTTCACAGATTATGAGATCATCGTTTTTTTCCCTTGAAGACACTGGATCCTACTGCTAGGGCAAAACATGCACCGTGGTGCGCACACTGATGTACTGAGACCTGATATCGTGTTGCTCGGCAGATGTGCATTAACATTTAGTGTAGAAAGTTGCGGTTCCGACCTGAGGGTCCGACCTGGCTGTGACCCCCTCAGACCTGCGCGCGCGCTCGCTCGCCTCTGCGCACTTCGCTCAGAACTTCCGAAGTGCGCCCGCGTGAGACAGTTCTCCCTCCTTCACCTCGCTGTGTCCCTCCCTCCGCCTCAGTGCTCATCATCCACCCCTCCTTCGCTCCCTTTCCCTCCCTCCATTTCCCTCCCTCCTTCCCGCTCCCCCCGGACCGGACAGCGCGCTGCAGGACGAGACGAGACAGGAGCGAGGATGCGCTTTTAACGAGACAGCGCAAGCATCACGTCACGGAGAAGTCTTTTCCTCGAGCGGACAGGACAAACGCGAGGGTAACAACAGAAAAATAAAGCAGGGGAGGAAAAAGTTTGCGTTCTTCGTGCACCGGAGCTGAAGTTGTTTTGGTTTGGTTTTGTTTTTGTTATGATTTTTCCCCCGAAAAACTGGAACGTTTTCTCGACGCACGTGGACGCATGGGACAAAAACACAAACCGGGACCCTTCACGATATCTTCCTCATCCCTGATTTTCTAAAAGCGTGCTCCTGTGCCGTGTGCGCGCGTGTGTTCAGCGGGGCTCACGGTAAGCGATAAGTGTTTTTTGCTCGAGCTCGAGCGCGTGTAACGACTCAAACGATACTCGCTCCATCCTTCACCTTTGAACTCTCCGAGTTTCATTCCAGCCCTCAGAAGCGATCAGAAAATGACTCGAATTTGAGTCGCATTCAGCTTGTTGCGTGTCGTGAAGTCTTTGCGATGCATCGCTGAATTTTATTTCGGTTCTGTTTGCAGCGCGTGCACTAAAATCTGCCTGGTACTGAAACACCTCGGAACTTTAGCAGCGTTCCGTTAATACGCGCGTGGCATGAACATTTGTAAAGAAGCAGTAGAGCAACTTACAGTCTAGATGAGACTCGGTGTGCATTAAAGGAAAATATTTTGTAAAAAAAAAAAATCGTCTTGCATATTAAATATTTTACATGCATTTATTTTGATCTACTCCGATTTAATCGCATTTCGATTTAAATTCCTCAGCCTTAGCACAGAGGCATGACTTTAAAACAATCACAAATATTAATAATTTATTTCAGGATTATTAAAGTCGTTTAAAGATATAAATATATATTTTGTGGTAAACCCGGTAGTCAGCGTGAGGGTTGAGTCGGGAGCTCAGTATGTGCTTCCTTTATATTTAGAGAACGAGCAGCGCAAATGCACAGGGAGAGACTGGCATCAGTAACAATAATAATAATAATAATAATAATAATAATAATAATAATAATAATAATAGAATAAAATACTATACATCCTGTCGCAGTGCATGGACCTGACATGTCAAATTCCGAAATAAATTTAAAAGCTGTTTTGTTTCCTGCTTTAAATGTTTTTTGTCTTTGTTTTTTCTTGTTGTTGTTTGTTTGTTTGTGTTTATTAAATCGGACACGGCTGGAGTAATGCTTGTTAGCTTTGTTTTTATTTATTCATTTATAAAGGTTTCGGCTCGTGGAGAAGTGAAAACGGAACGGTTTCCGACTTCCATAAAACAACAACTAAACTAATAAAGAAACACAAAGGAAAGTCGATCGGATGACTTCATCACGTGGAAAACGTGTAAATAAAAAGCGTAAAACTCAATCTAAAAGTTCAAATTTGCCAAAAATAAAATAAATAAATGAATGAATAATAATTGAATTCAGTGCGACGTGAAAACAAAAGCAAAACAATAAGCGCTTACACTTTTACTGTTTTCTCCCCTTTAGAAAGAGTGCGAGAGGGTGTGTGTGTGTGTGTGTGTGTGTGTGTGTGTGTTTAAGGGTTAAATAAATACTTTGCTTTACTCTGATAAGATAAGAAAGCTTCTGTGTGTGTCCAAGTCCAAGTTTTTTTTCTTAATTCACGCTGCACTTATTTCCTGACACTTATTAATACACAGCATTACTCAGAGTACCTAAAAATAAAATTATAATTATAGACGAAAATTACTTTTACTCTAAAAAAACATTCAAGTCATTCTCATGAATAAAAGCTTAAAATGCAATTGAATTATTTAAAACAAAACGGAACATTTGTCACATTCATGTCCTATTTATAAAAATCATAACTATTGGGTTTTTTAATGTGTTGCTAATAAAATAAACCCAAATTGCATTTTTGGCAAAATAGGTGTGGTTTTTTTAAAAATAGAATTGTTTTTCATTTGTGTTTATTTGTTTATTATTTGTATGTATATATGTATATATATGATCTGTCATGTCATTAATCAGGTCAATTGTTCTGTACAACAACAACTATTATTATTATTATTATTATTATTATTATTATTATTATATATTGTTGTTGTTGTTGTTGTTTTGTCCTGATGATTGACAGCTTGCACATTTCTTATTATTGTCTACTAGTGTGTGTGTGTGTGTGTGTGTGTGTGTGTGCGAGAGAGAGAGCTCATCCCGGTGGGTGGCATGTGGTTTAGGCACTGCTGAGTAACCTGTAAAAGATAAAGATCAAAGAGTGACTCTCTCTCTCTCTCTCTCTCTCTCTCTCTCTCTTTTTCTATCTGTCTCTCTATCTCTCTCGCCCACTTCTCTATCTCTTGAGCAGAAGGCTGGACTCGATGGCCGTGTGTGTGATAGCACAAGCTGGCTAAGACACGTCCAGATATCGCCATCTCCCCACCAGTACAACCTCACAGCTTTTCCGATACATGACCAGGTACGCGGAACACACACGCACACACACACTCACCACACGCACACTACACCTGCATGGCCCGTATAATGCAGTGTGTAAAGGTGTTGTTGTGATATGATTCACACACTAGACATTCTCTCTCTCTCTCTCTCTCTCTCTCTCTCTCTCTCTTGCAAGTGTGTCTGTTTTTGTTTCCCAGTTATTGTATCTTTGCTACAGCATGGAAGACCACAGGCCTGGATCACACACTCAAACGCACCCACACACACTCTCTCACACACACTCGCACTCGCACACACACATACACATTCAGCCTGGCGTGTGGCTCTTTTTACTTTAACACACTGAAGAAATTTGAAGAATGAAAGATGGCAAAGATTATTGCCCACCTGGAGGAGAGAGAGAGAGAGAGAGAGAGAGAGAGATGAAGAAATAACCAATAATACTACATTTACGATGTTACCTTGTTTTTATTTGAGGTTTGTTTTGAATTGATTCTATATAAAGTTGTAAATCTATCCTTTTACATCAAAATATAATCAGTAACATAAACTTTAATCCTGAAAGGAACGTAACACACTCCGTCACACGCTCACCCTCACACCTTCATCCAAACCGCAGGAACATGTTGAAAATGTGAATCGAACAGAATCCAGTTTCCTGATTTTCCTCAGATTGATCAGAGAGTCTATGATGAAGCTCAGGTTTGGACATTATTGTTTAGAGTAATTATTGTATGTGAAATGAACATCACTAGAATATAACATTATTAAATATTAATCAATATTACAAAGTGGGTTGAGGATCAAATCAGTGTCAAATTCAAAAAACTGACCTTGAGCAGCGTTTTCATGTTTTATTATATATATATATATATATATATATATATATATATATATATTCCAAAGAAATCTTGTTGGCTTTTTGAAGAACACTGAACACTAAAAGCGTCTGAAATAAAGCATCATTCCAGACCAATTCCCTTAAACAACCCTGTATTTCCTCCAGACTCAGAGCTCTAAACTCTATCCTTTTAAACATCCTCTATTTATTTATTTTAAAATCATGTTTTCAGATTTTATTTGACTGTAAGAAAAATCATCAGCATTGCTGATCTTTAACAAGGGGCCAGGACTTATAATCAGATCTTAATC
>NC_080726.1:17280704-17315704 GCF_019097595.1 Hemibagrus wyckioides | reverse complement strand
GCACACTCTCTCTCGCACTCAGAAGAGCGTGAGTACAAATGTGACCAGTGTCCGAAGGCCTTCAACTGGAAGTCCAACCTGATTCGCCACCAGATGTCACATGACAGCGGCAAGCACTACGAATGTGAAAACTGCTCCAAGGTAGAGTCCAGTCATGGGTGGAGTGTGTGTATGCTTTGTGTGTGTGTGTGTGTTTTGAGTTGAGCAAATGCAAGTAAATCTACAGCGTAACTCTAAAGGTAGGATTTGTTGTTGTGGATACGGCTGGTGCTCTGAGCAGCCATGTTGAATTGATGTCACTTGCTGAACTCTGGGTTGAGGTCCGGATTCGGAATTCCGAGAATGTTTTCTTTGTTCGTGAACAATACGAGTTCTGACCTGTAGTCGAATGCATCGTAATTCCTGAGTGTTTTCCTCGACCCATGTTTATATTTCTTAGCCCTTTTATTTGCTAGACATCTAAATGACTCTCTAGTCCTCTCAGCTTCCTGCATTTCCAGCTGTCTGATGATAACAGATGGCGAGGGATTGTTAGATACTTGTAAAGCTAGCTAGCAGAGGTCAGGACATTTTGACCAAACCTTCTCCTGCCACACCAAAGCACATCATTTACAATGTAAGACATTTTAAAGGGAAATACTCATGCAAAATCATTTAAATCCATTTCCTCACACTTTTCTCCCAACACAGACGTCGTGGAGTCGAGTAAAGAACCGACAATAAAATTCGGAAATGAACCTGAATCTCATATCTGGTGCTTTGTCAGACACTTCCTTCACCTTTGACCTTTCTCACACATGTTTCTAATGTGTGTGCTCTTTGTAGTGTGTGTGTGTGTGTGTGTGTGTGTGTGTGTGCGCGCTCCTGTTTTTTTTTGAATGCTCACATTATCCAGGTTGCTTGTATCCCATGTCTATATATGTGTATGTTTGTGTTTCTGTATGTCCTTCCTGTCATTCATCCTCAAGAATTTCTCCATTATCCGATGAAGTGTGTATTGTGTGTGAAGGCACATGTGTGTGTGTTTGTGTCTTGTGTGTGTGAATCCATCTGTCATCACATGTGAACGCCGGTGCTTTTTGAGCACAGGCATGTGTGTATTTCCGCCTGCGTGAATGGCCTTGTGATATTTTGTCTATTTGTGTGTGTGTGTGTGTGTATGTGTGTGTGTGTGTGTGTGTGTGTCCCTCTCACCCAGCAGGTGTTTACAGACCCAAGTAACTTGCAGAGACACATCCGCTCGCAGCACGTTGGTGCCCGGGCGCACGCCTGCCCTGACTGCGGCAAAACCTTCGCCACGTCGTCCGGCCTCAAGCAGCACAAACACATCCACTCGTCCGTCAAGCCCTTCATGTGTAAGTCTCTCACCCCCTTCATATGTAAGTCTGACACACACACACATATACACACACACACACACACACACACAAACACACTCACACGCACACTAATTCAATCTATCTGTGTGTCCTTGCAGTGATTCACACCAAACTTTATACTTCTTAATTAATACCTTTAATGATGTATGTTTTGTTTTTTTTCCTCATGAATAAAACAAACTTAATTAGCAAAGAAAGAAGGAAATTAATAACAAATAACTTGTCTAATAATCTGCTACATACACACACACACACCTGCTGTAAACACACAGAGTGATTCTGTGGATAGTTTCTCTTTATTGAAGTTGAGTCCTGTCCTCGTAAACCTGCTCTGCGTCTAGAACAATAAAGGTACCGTGAAAGCAAAGTACAGATTTCCTTCATTCTCATGTACAAGAAGTTTCTGCTCAATACCCAGCGCACTTTGACCTTGTAACCTATGAATGAGCTTTGATCCCTGTCTCTTGACCCCGTTGCCCCCACCGTGTTCACACTGACCTCAGTGCAGACGCTGAGATGTCGCCATCTTCCCTCGGCCACACAGTAACAAGGGAACACTGGCCATTCCAGACAAATAGCTACCACATGTAGTACAACCATTTACAGCAATCAGCATTTAAACGAGCGGCTCTAACAACAGCTAATGACCACAAACACACACACACACACGCACACACACACACACACACTCACACAGAGCAGCCCAGCCGACAGCAGTATCTGTGGGGGGCTTTGTTTGTTCGTATCCACTTTAATTGCATGTGAACTGTACATGAACTACTCACAGTGCAGTTGTCTGTGTGTGTGTGTGTGTGTGTGTGTGTGTGTGCTGATTGTCAGATTACGACAAATCTTGATATCAGAATATTGCAGAGATTATTATGTGACGTCCAAATCTGATTGGAAAACAGTACTGTGTTTGAGCAGGGTGGTCCACACACACACACACATGCACACACGCACACACATGCACATATACACACACACACACACACACTGTATGCTGTATATAATAATCATGCCTACATATTCAGGCAAACACCAAGAGACCATGGCACACAACACACACACACACACACACTCGCCTGTCTTACTGTCCTTATGAGGACCTTCCACTGACATTAATGCAACATGTAAATGCATGTTTATATCTATTACACTAAAATCTAACACTCTCTAAGCTCAGACTTATTAAAAGGTTTTTAAAATAATAAATGCTGAAATGTTTATTTTTATAAAAAAGGGAAAAGGGCAGCCTTCCCATGTGACATTATACAGTATTTAACAAACGTCCGCGCAAGGTCAAAACTCTGAGGTACTCCTGTGCTTGTGGGGACATTTGGTTCTCACTAAGGTATAAATACACACACACACACACACACACACACACACACCTCTGGACCCGGTGCTGGACATGTGGTGCCAGAATGTGTGTATAATATTTAGTACAACTGACAAAACACACAAAGTGCATATCCCCCCTTTATCAACTTGACGCCCGCTCATCCTGCACCTCAGTGTATGTATGAGTTACACATGAACAGGAAGAAAGACATGATCACACATACAAGATTACACACACACACACACACACGCTGAGTGTCGTTCTCTGTCTTTGCACTAATATTTACACTTGCTCTTTTGATCCAGACCTTGAGGAGGCCTTTTAGCTATAAACACAGCTAAGTGCAGAATTTAACTTCACACCTAATACCACACACACACACACACACACACACTGACTCACACACACCTCACCTTCTTCCTCCCTATAAATTTGGGACTGTAATGAGACATGTAATTATGAGTTATGGTGATGGTTTAACAGTTTAGTTTCTCATGTGAGGTGTTGCATGTTGAGATAGAAATGAAAGTTTTATTGTATTAAACTTGAGTCATTGTGTGTGAGTTGAAGCGTTGGTTATATACAAGTCTCAGTGTGCAAAGACAAAGATAGATGGAGACACTTCTTCAAGAGGAGTGTTTCAGCAGTTTTATTAGAAACTTTGTTGGATTTGCTTCAGTCATGAGGAACCTTTTGAAGAAGTTTACATGTTTGCGTGTGTGAGAGACAGGTCAGGGAGGGTAATCCATGGGAACGGACCTCCAGGATAGGATTCATTCAACTCAGTTTCCTTCTCACGACCAAAATAGAGCCATTGTGCTGTCTCTTAGTCTCAGCCTGTGTCCCTTTGCCACCATATGTCATTGTCTCACAATATCATTCTGCTGTGGGTGTGTGAACAAGAGAATATTCTTATCTCCTCCTATCTCTACAGCCATCTTATTCTGTAAGCATAAGTATTGTAGGTGTGTATGTATGGCATTACATCATTATCTTTGCCCCCCTGCCCTTACTGTGTGCTGTGTGTTTGATTGTCTGCAGGCGAGGTGTGCCACAAGTCCTACACCCAGTTCTCAAACCTGTGCAGACACAAGCGCATGCATGCTGACTGTCGGACTCAGATCAAGTGTAAAGACTGTGGCCAGATGTTTAGCACCACTTCTTCCCTCAACAAACACCGCCGCTTCTGCGAAGGCAAAAACCATTTTGCTGCAGCCACAGGAGGGCTCTTTGGCCCTGGCATGGCTCTTCCTGGCACTCCCGGAATGGACAAGTCGACTCTAGGAATCGGGCCAGGCTCCGCTGGTTTGGCAGATTATTTTGGTCCAAATCGGCACCATGGCGGACTAACATTTCCAGCAGCTCCTACAGCATTCCCCTTCAGTTTCCCAGGACTCTTTCCATCAGGACTGTACCACCGGCCTCCCCTCATCCCTGCAACAACTCCCATAAAAAGCCCACCAACCTTGGAATTCCAGAAGAGTCCACCATTATCCTCACCTGTGCCCGGCATGCAAGAGTCCCAGGACCTCCTGATGAGTCTCCGAAAACACTCGATCAATGGGGAAGTAGCAGAAAATGGGCCGGAGCATCTGATAGAAGGCTCCGCCACCAAGGTGAGGAACGGCATCAAGACTAGCGACCATTCAGAGAGCAGTGATCTGGATGATGTCAGCACACCAAGTGGAAGTGAGTTAGAAAGTACTTCCGGATCAGAACTGGACAGCGATGGTGAGAGTGACCGGGATCGAGGAAGGGATCAGGAAAATGGGAAAGGACAAAAGAGGAGATCCAATAGTCCTATCATGGGGCAAAGCCCCGCCCATGGCAGCTCCGGCAATGGCAGTGCTGGCAACATAAACGGAACTGACCTGCCTCCGCAAGGACTTTTTTCTCCCACTTCGGATGAGCGCACTGCTGTTTCTGGAGCCGTCAACGATTCCATCAAGGCCATTGCGTCCATTGCAGAGAAATACTTTGGCTCCACAGGACTGGCAGGGCTGCGCAGTAAAAAAGGGGACCCACTGGGATACCCTGCCATGTTTCCCCTTCCCTTCTTTCCCGCCTTCTCTCCCCCAGTCTACCCCTTCCATGAGAGGGAGCATCTTCGTCCTCGAGGCCACAAAGTGGAACCAGAGAGCCCATCACAAGAGAGCAAGAAGCCACAAGGCAGTACAGCTGAATCTCCCTTCGACCTCACCACCAAGCGCAAAGAGGAGGGCCTTGCACAGACCTTTGCCACATCGAAGCTGGAGGTGACCCATATACTCTCGGCCAATCAGGACCAACCGCTGGACCTGAGTTTGGGCGGGCGCAGCCGAAGCACACGCCTTAAATCGGGGGAGTCAAGGAAGAACCATATAATTGCAGAGGACAGAATTGAGACAGAGCCTCCAAAAGCAGACTCCACTATCCAGCATGCAAGACCCACCCCGTTCTTTATGGACCCAATCTACAGGTACTGTCAATCACAAGCCTCGCTCAGTACCACAGAATAGCTACATCACATACAGTTAATATAGTTTATACTGTCGAGATACAGTTACAGAATAATTCTAAATGATTTCAGTTCTACGACATTTCCAACCTGATGCCAGTTAGTTTGAGTAAGAACTGACAGAAGTTAAACTTTTAGCAGGGTTGAGAAGAGAAAAGCAACGGATCCATTTGAGGCGCTGAAAGAAAAGTATATGCGCCCCACACCAGGCTTCCTCTTCCACCCACAGGTAAGGTTCCCGAAATGTTCTCCAATCATCTCAAAACTTGTGATTTACCCCAGTTTCCTGAAAAATGTTCATGCAGCGTTCACCCAAGGTTTCCTTTAGTACATGGTTGCTCAACACAACATCACATTTTTGGGGTTCTTTGGTTAGTTAAGGGTTCTTCAGGTTCCTGCAGGGCTGCAACTTGAACCCCAAAACCCGATGTCATTGAATTCTACATAGAAACTTTGAAGAGAGGGAAACTATTATTGGAGTTCATTACAAAGGCTATACTTTGTACTGCATAGGTGTGTTTTAGCTTCATGTTAGCGTGTTCATATTAGCATGTAGTGAATTTGTAGGCAGTGAGATGATGTGTGGTGAGACGTCCTTCAGCCTGTGTGTGTGTGTTTTCCACTAGGATATTACAGTATAATTCTATGTTAGAGCTACCACATATTGCCCTCATGCGGGGATTGTGTGTGTGTGTGTGTGTGTCTGTGTTCACTATCATAGGTTTAAAATTACATATTATTTTTAACAGTGCTCTTTCTCTCACACTCACACACACACACACACACACACAGTCCTCTGCTATAGTGTTTTATAGGCTGTTCCAGCTTCTATTTTACAGGCTGTTTGACTAGGCAGATTTATACTGCGTGTCTGCTCGGTGTCTGTGCTCGATAACATCCACATGTGCACCACACACAGCCTAACGAGGCGTCCTATCAGCATCCACTTTACTGCTTCACACACACACTGCCCTCACCTATCAGCAGCGGGGCTACTAACAGTGCTGATGCATTATGGGAGATGTACAGAAATTCACATCGGTTCTCGAAGAGCTGTATGATGATTGGTATGATGATTCAGTACTTCACTTCAGAACTTCACTTCAGAACTTTAGTTGCAATCGTTTTTATTTCCACTATATATAGAGATAATTGGCTAAGTGGTTAGCACTGTTGCCCCTTAGAAAAAAGGGCCTGGGTTTGAATCCCGGGTTCGAACAGGCAGGGGCGTTTCTGTGGGGAGTTTGCATGTTCTCCCCGTGCCTGCATGGGTGTACTCTGGTTTCCTCCCATGGTCCAAAAACATGTTCATTAGGTTGATAGACTGAGCGAGTGTGTGTGATTGTCTGTCTATATGTGTGGCCCTGTGATGGACTGGTGACCTGTCCAGGGTGTACCCCTGCCTTTCGCCCAATGTGTGCTGAGATAGAGTTTGTTTTTAAAGTTCCACTTTCTATATTTGCTATTTTCAGAGCTTCTGACATCATGTGAAACAATCAAAACAATTCAGTTTACAATGAATATTTTGTTCATTCAGTCAGAACCTGTTCCTTTACTTTATATGATTCCTGATTTTTTTATTTTGTTGTCTCCTTTTGTCCCACCTTCAGCTCCGCATGCCTGATCAGAGGACCTGGGTGAGTGTTTATGAAGTCTTACTACCTGTGACATAACTCTCTCTCTCTTTCTCTCTCTCATACTCACACACTCAAAAACACACACTCACAGCATTTAGAATTGTGTTGCAATAAACTACATGAGATTAAATCACACAAACACACTTAGAACTAGGCTTAAATGCTTTAAGTGTTTATAAACACACACACACTCTCTCTCTCAGGCCATCTCACCGAGTCTCACACAGATGACTGCAGTCAGTAAGGTCATTAATCACCATCTTATCAGAAAGAAACTGCAGAAGCCAGTCATGTATCATTTCTAATGAGAGAACATTATTTCCAGTCCCGCGAGCCATTTGTCATGCATTACACAGGAACGCTGTTCCCACAGCATCTGTGTGTGTGTGTGTGTGTGTGTGGCGTTATTAAAGGTTATGGCAGCTGTGCTTTCATCTTCTTACACCACATGTGTGTGAAAACTGCATTTAGCAAATACATCAGGTGTTTGATAAAAAGCTTTTAGATAAAATGGTGTGTGTGTGTGTAAGGTTGTGAATGAGTATATATGCATATGACTGTCAGAGTCCATTCGTAATGTGTGTGAGGGTGTGTGTGTGTTTGTGTGTGTGTGTGTAAGGTTGTGAATGAGTATATATGCATATGACTGTCAGAGTCCATTCGTAATGTGTGTGAGGGTGTGTGTGTGTTTGTGTGTGTGTGTGTAAGGTTGTGAATGAGTATATATGCATATGACTGTCAGAGTCCATTCGTAATGTGTGTGAGGGTGTGTGTGTGTTTGTGTGTGTGTGTGTGTGTAAGGTTGTGAATGAGTATATATGCATATGACTGTCAGAGTCCATTCGTAATGTGTGTGAGGGTGTGTGTATGTGTGTGTGTGTGTGTGTAAGGTTGTGAATGAGTATATATGCATATGACTGTCAGAGTCCATTCGTAATGTGTGTGAGGGTGTGTGTGTGTTTGTGTGTGTGTGTGTAAGGTTGTGAATGAGTATATATGCATATGACTGTCAGAGTCCATTCGTAATGTGTGTGAGGGTGTGTGTATGTGTGTGTGTGTGTGTGAGGGTGTGTGTCCATGTAACAGTTGTTATTTCTGATGTCTGCCTCTGATAATAGCAAACATTCAAGAATGTGATTATTTACAGAACATCATCAAGTGGTCGTCATCCAGTCGTCTCTCTGGGACACAATTGTATGTGGTGTGTGTGTATGTGTGTGTGTGTTTGGGGGTCGGGCAGAGGGTGGAGGGGGAGGTTGTTGGGGTCGTGGTGTTTGGGTGTAGGATGAGGGAATTTCCAAATTTTAGACATCTGGTACCCCGATAAGATCAACAGTTCAGAATGCAACTCACTAATGAAAGCTTTCTCAGCTCCACACAGCAATCACCAGCAAAACGTTTCCCTTTCAACACAGGGGCACATCTTTCCCTTCTTCTCTTCCCTTTCTTTCTTTCTTTCTTTCTTTCTTTCTTTCTTTCTTTCTTTCTTTCTTTCTTTCTTTCTTTCTTTCTTTCTTTCTTCACTAATTTTAAATTCTTTGGTCAATAGATACCACTATTTGGTATCTATCTATCTATCTATCTATCTATCTATCTATCTATCTATCTATCTATCTATCTATCTATCTATCTATCTATCTATCTATCTATCTATCTATAATCTGAAGGAATGAGAGAAAGGGAGGTATAGTTATGTTTTTTTTGCTAATTGGTTTAATTACTTAATTTGTGTGTATGTGTGTGTGTGTGTGTGTGTGTGACACTTTTAGTGCAGTTTATGTTAGTGAGATTTAAGGGTTTTATTGAGCATTACCATTAGCATAAACATAAACAACCCACTGCTAATGCATAATGCATTCACAGCAGAAACATGACAACCTCCTCTCTCTCTCTCTCTCTCTCTCTCTCTCTCACACACACACACACACACACACACTCTACCTTTCTCCCCTTCCTTACCTTTCTCTCATTTACTCTCATTCTGTCTTTCTCTGTACCCCTCTCTCTCTCTCTCTCTCTGTCTCTCTCTCCCTCTATAGTGCACTTGCTGTACCCCCTTCACTGTACACTTGCTCTTTTCCCCTCAGCTCTGATTTGTTCTGTAGTCTGTAATAAATGTACAGGATCACGCAGCCAAAATCCAATAAAGGCGAAAGTAATGCAGATTTTTGGGTGTTGCCTGTTAAGTCAAGGCACTCGTCTTCTCCTTTTCCCTCCATTCTCTAGCTCTCTCTCTCCTCCCTTTCCTCCCTTCCCTTCATCCCTCTCACGGCTTGACGATATCATTATTATCCCTGTCGCGCCCTTGATCGCTAATGTCAACATCTTTCATATTGAGGAATGTGCTGTCTGCTCACATTGTGCGCCGAATGCTTTACAGCCCAACAGAGGACATGAATCACTCCATGCCACACACACACACACACACACACACACACACCTGCATATCTCAGACCTGGATAGAGGTCTATACAAAGCAACACTTAAATATATAGAATTTATGCATATGAACACACACACACACACACACACACACACACTGCCGTGTCAGACAGCTGTGAGTCCCAGCACTCCTCTGAGAATTAGTCCACTTCTGATGAAAGCAGTCTTTTGACTTCATTAGCAGATTGGCAGCATGCCTCTGTGCATCCAGTCATCTGTGTGTGTGTGTGTGTGTTGAGTAACCATCAATAACGATGCAGTACAAATTTCTATTGTTCCTAGTTCCAGCTAATACAGTTATTCAGCTCTGACAGGTAGCTTGATGAATTCTGGAATCTGATTGGTCAGAAGGTTTTGATTCATTTTCTATAGCAGCAGCTCTGTCTCTGAATTAGATTAGGAACACAAAGGAAATTAGAGAGAGTTTCATGTCAAATTAACAAATAAATAAATAAAGGCACCCTCCAGGAAGTTTGTTGTTTGGTAAAAGTGATTATAAATGTGAAAGTGCTGAAGTTCTGGATATCCTTTCGTCTTTTCTCACTCAGATGTCAGCGATAGAAAACATGGCGGAGAAACTGGAAGCATTCGGGCCGCTGAAGTCGGACGCCGGCGACATCATGCGCTCCGTTCCATCCATGTTTGATTTCCGGGCTCCGGCTACGACGCTGCCTGAAACACTGCTGCGTAAAGGGAAGGAGCGCTACACGTGCAGGTGACCCTCACACACACACTCACACACACACACACACACACACACACACACACTGCCTGAAACACTGCTGTGTAAAGGGAAGGAGCGCTACACATGCAGGTGACCCTCACACACACACTCACACACACACTGCCTGAAACACTGCTGTGTAAAGGGAAGGAGCGCTACACATGCAGGTGACCCTCACACACACACTCACACACACACACACACACACACTGCCTGAAACACTGCTGCGTAAAGGGAAGGAGCGCTACACCTCTCATTCCAGTTACATTACAAATCAGTGACCATCCTGTGAGCCTGAGAATGTGGTTTAGGATTACTGTTGTGTGTATATATTTGTGTGTGTGTGTGTGTGTGTGATGTATTTGTGACTAAAGAGGTGTTTCCTTCCTACACAGATACTGCGGCAAAATATTCCCACGCTCAGCTAACCTCACACGGCATCTCAGAACACACACGGGGGAGCAGCCGTACAGGTGAGACACGCACACACACACACACATACATACAGTTCCATTGTTTTAGGGCATTTGAATATGTGTGTGTTTGTGTGTGTGTGTGTGTGTGTGTGTGTGTGTACAGAGAGTGTGGGAACACAGGTTCTGTGATGAAAATGCATAGGCAGATGTCTCCTCTTCACACACACACACACACACACACACACACAGCTCTTTATTAGCTTCAGTCTGCGGATATTTTCAAACAACATTCCTGAACAGACGGAAGAATAAATACAGACAGAAGTGAGCAGAGAGCTTGTACATTTTGTTCATGGACGTCTGGAACAATTAGCATTGTACTAAATAATTTGGGAGATGAATAACAGTGTCAGTCGCCACGGTAATGACATGATGACATGCAGGGAATAGAATGAGAAAGAGAGAGAGAGAGAGAGAGAAGAAAAGAGAATATTGAGGTGATGTCCGTCTCTCTTGGATACCATAGACACACACACACACACACACACAATTCCATGTCCCAGCTCTCTAACAAAAACCAAATCTCAAGCACACAGAGAGAGTGAAAGAGAAAGAGAGAGAGTCTGTGTGTGTGTGTGTGTGTGTCAGTCAGATAGAAAGAGAGAGTAAGTGAAGTGTGTTTGTCTGGACTGTAGAAAGAGAGCAGATAGAATCTGTAATCACACTAAAATAACACACGCTAAATACTTGGCAGAGAGAGACTGAGAGAAAAAGGATGGAAACTTTATGTTGAGATATCAGGAAAATGACTTTCAGACATTTATGTGTGTGTGTGTGTGTGTGTTGGGGGGCACAGGGGGGGCACAGGGGGCATATGGGGGAAGGGGGGCACATGGGGGCGGATGGGGGGGATAAAATCCTTTCAGATCTCTTCCAATTCCCTGACTAAAGCAACTGTTTAAGAGGCATATCTAATTTCTTTCACTCTGTGTGTGTGTGTGTTTGCCTGTGTGTGTGTGTGTGTGTCCACGGCAGGTGTAAGTATTGCGATCGTTCGTTCAGCATCTCGTCGAATCTGCAGCGCCACATCAGGAACATCCACAACAAAGAGAAACCATTCAAATGTCACCTGTGTGACCGCTGCTTTGGGCAACAGACCAACCTGGACAGGCATCTGAAAAAACACGAGAACGGTAATCTGTCAGGTACAACACACACACACACACAGGCAAACACACACACAGGCAAACACACACACAGGCAAACACATACACACACACAGGCAAACACACACACACACAGGCAAACACACACACACAGGCAAACACACACACACACAGGCAAACACACATACACAGGCAAACACACACACACACACACAGGCAAACACACACACACACAGGCAAACACACATACACAGGCAAACACACACACACACACAGGCAAACACACATACACAGGCAAACACACACACACACAGGCAAACACACATACACAGGCAAACACACACACAGGCAAACACACACACACACAGGCAAACACACACACACACACACACAGGCAAACACACATACACAGGCAAACACACACACAGGCAAACACACACACACAGGCAAACACACACACACACAGGCAAACACACACACACACACACAGGCAAACACACACACACAGGCAAACACACATACACAGGCAAACACACACAGGCAAACACACACACACACACAGGCAAACACACACACACACACAGGCAAACACACACACACACACACACACACACACACATACATACATACATACATACATACACACACACACACACACACACACACACACACACAGGCAAACACACATACACAGGCAAACACACACACACAGGCAAACACACACACACACACACACACCTACATACATACATACATGCATACACACACACACACACACACACACACACATACATACATACACATAATACACTCACATACACACACTAACACACACATACACACACTAAAACACACTCACATACACACACTAACACACACTCACATACACACACTAACACACGCACACACACATTCACATACACACACACACTAACACACTCACACTGACACACACTCACTCAAACATACACACACACTCACTCACACACACACAATTATTTTTACAAAACAATAAGAACCAGAACATCCAGAAACAAACTACAAAACACAAAGGGAAGAAGTAGAATCAATTTTTTGGAATAGCAAGTGAAAATTGGTGTGTGTGTGTGTATGTGTGTGTGGATGTGTGTGGATGTGTGTGGGTGTGTGTGTGTGTGTGTGGATGTGTGTGGGTGTGTGTGGGTGTGTGTGTGTGTAGGCACAGCCATGTCGTCGCCACAGTCGGAGCTGGACAGCAGCAGCGCTATTCTGGATGATAAAGAAGACTCGTACTTCAACGAGATTCGCAACTTCATCAGCAGCAGCGGCCAGAGCGCTGGCTCACCTCCACACTCCGACGAAGGGTAAGCATCATCATCATCATCATCATCAGTCACTGGCTGGTTCTTGGCTGTGTGTTTTTTTGATTTACGAGTCACTCAGGAAACTTTTCATCAGTGTGTTTTTAGTGCAATCTAATTCCACTGCTGCAAAATCAGAAAATACCAAACTGTGCACTGTGGCTTTTCAACACACACACACACACACACACTCCACTATTCTGTCAGTCGTCAGTCCACACCGTTTGCCGGAGGCAGGGCAGCGAGGTAATTACACACAAACATTAGTGAGCACGGAGCGCCTCAGACTTTATTAATTAACCTTTGTCTGCATGTGTGTGTGTGTGTTTGTGTGTGTGTGCGTGTGTGTGTGTGTTATTAATTACCCTGTCGCCAGCAGTCTGTGAGAGTTAAAGACAGGTCGGTCTCCAGCTGGACGTGTTCAGTGATTGGTTTATTGTCAGTGTGTGTAACATTGTCTACGTGTGTGTGTGTGTGTATTTGTGTGTGTGTTCAATATTGCTCTATCTGTGTATCTGTAATTACGTATCGCCACCCACTATCACACACACATACACACACACACACACACACACATACAGATAAAGATTGAGCATGTATTTGTTTGAATTTTCCACACTCATTACAGTACTAAGCACAGGAGGTACATCATCTGTGCTAATACCAGTGTGTGTGTCTGTGTGTGTGTGTGTGTGTGTGAAGGTGTTTACCTGTGTGTTATTGTGTGTATATGCATGTGTGTGATAGTTTGTGAAGGTGTTTGCATGTGTGTGTGTGTGTGTGTGTGTGTGTGTGTGCGCACAGTTAACGAGAGCCACATCTGGTCCCAACATGTGGTTGTGAACAGGAAGTAGGTTTGGGTCTGGAGGTCAGGGGTTGTGGAGTGTTTCCTGTCAAAGTGACTGCTCCTGATAGATACTTTATCCTCCACAAATTACCCCCTTAATTAACCAATCTGTTTTCATCATCACGCCATCCTGCTCTCTCTCTCTCTCTGTCCCTCTCTCTCTCTCTCCCTCTCTTATTTTCTTTCAAGTTTCTTTTCACTTTCTCTTTTTTTCATTCACTCTCTTTCACTGTGTAATTAGCGTCTATGTGCAAATGCTGCACTTCATCCACTGATCCTTCATTTCCTGATGTATAGTCCATTTGGTAGCACACACACACACACACATTCCACTTTTTCACTCTTTCACTAGGTGATGTACAGAGTTTGAGAGGTGATGAGAGAGACTTCCAGACCCGTAATTAGCAAATCGCTTGTAGTGCATGGCTCTGGCTCATTTCCTCTGGACACTGTGTGTGTGTGTGTGTGTGAGAGCGAGAGAGAAAGAGTAGATATGGCCAGTTTGGCAGCTCTCGCTCCACTCTCACCAAATGGGGCTGTCAGCTAAATATTTGCCCTATTAGATGAATAGGAGATAGTCAAGAAAATAAACAACAGGACGAGACAGAGTGAGAGAGAGACAGAGAGAGAGAGAGAGAGAGAGAGAGAGAGAGAGAGAGAAGCGGAAAATTTGAGAAGGAGAAGAGAAAAGGGGACAGAGCGAGAGAGAGGAAAATAAACGAGTGATGGGAAAGAGGGAAAGAGAGAACCCGTTTAAGTGCCTTGATGATAGAATGTTTGCTGCTCTGCCAAGCTGGAGCTTTTTTCAGAACACACACACACACACACATACACACACACACACGCAATCCCATTAAATCCCATTCTACATCTACGATCCTCAGGTTGAACAGTGGCCATTTCGAGGACGACAAAACCGTCACCGATCGGAGGTCACATGACCTGGATGAGGAGGAAGGGGAGGAGCCTGGTGTGGAGGAAGAGGGAGCAGAGCCTTGTGATGCCAACAAACCTGGCAACAAAGCGGCGTCTTGCAACCTAGTCAACGACGTCGGCAACGACATCAACGACGACGAGCTGGACTACGACGGTGCAACTGATGGACTTCTGGACTGCAAATCTTCACCGCGGAGGTGTGTGTGTGTATGCTTCTTTTTTGTTTTGTGCAACTTTTTACACACGTCATAAATCATACACACAATTCATTAACACACACACACATCACAGGTTCGATGAGGATGACGAGGAGGAAGAGCACGGCGGATTTCCAGCTCTGGATCACATCCGTCACTTCGGCGCAGAAGAGGCGGAGCTCAGTGACAGTGATGTCACAGGATTTGACTCCGCCCACCTGTCTGAGGCTGTGAAGCAGCCACTCTACAGGAAGTCCAAATCGCAGGTAACGGCTCCAGCAGTTATCACGCTGCCTCTTTTACTCCATTTCTGAAATCAGTCACCATCAGTAACACGCGCTGAGATAATTAGCCGCGTGACGGAACTGCGGCATCGGAATGAAATATATTTTTGCAGGTTAGTAATTAGCTGAGTAATAATTAATGATGTCATTATTAGATAATTAGGGTGTAATTACTGTTGACCCCCAAGCGCTTGGTCCCTTGTGACTGTGTGTGAGTCTGCGCATGTGAAGGTGTGTATCACGACTCGGCCAAAAGAGGAAATGACATCACTGATACCAACAGAAAATATATAACAGATACTGATAGCTTTAATGACATCAAATCTCGCTTTACCTCACACATCTTCCAAAGAACAGTTGACACTAGGGTTATCCGATTCCAGGTTTAGAGTCATTTTCCAAGTGATTCGAATCACTTGAGTCGATTCCATGAGTTGATTCCCTGCAGTAATTTTCTACACATAGTGAAAGAAATAGAGAAAGAGCAGAAGCTAAAATCAATGGTGTGAGATTAATTAATCACTTTAGCTTGTAATGGTTAAGCTAGTCAGTACAGCAGCACAACTTTTAACCAGAAATATCTCTCCCTCTCTCTTTCTGTCTCACTATCTCTCTCTCTCTCTCTCTCTCTCTCTCTCTCTCTCGCTGTAGGCTTATGCCATGATGTTATCTCTGGCAGATAAAGACCCTTTGCCTCCTTCCTCTCACGCCGCCTCGGTGTGGCACACACTCGGACGTGCGGCAGAGTCCAACGCCATCCAATCCCTCAGTCACGTATGATGTTCTTCACATCTGATCTCTGTGACCTCTAAACCCCAACCACAGGCACTCGGACCCAACCCGGGCTCCGTCAGGCACAGCTCATAAACTGCTGAGTAGAGCACTCTGTTCTTCTGAAAACACTAATGTCAGGGTCCTTGGAGTGCATCCACACACACACACACACACACACACTATCCAATAACACTAATCGTTACATAATCTGACATTACACATTTTATTCCAATCAATGATTTTTTTTATGATGCTGATTTACAGTATAAGACAAATATCTCCATGATGATGATGATGATGAAGTCATGCAGACAGTAGTAGTAATAAAAAGTGTATTTATTCTCTCCAGTTTCTATGTTTTGCACAGCAACGGCAGCTCGTGAACAGGGGAAAGGGTTCATTTTAAGTGTAACACTCTGATTTTACCATATATATATTTTTCCATTGTGTCACTTAAGGGGCCCTTGTGAGTCTTCCATATTAAAAATAGAGACACACACACACACACACACACACAGATCGTCAGTCCAATGGTCATATTCGCTATGTTTTTATTACTATATGTCTTTTTATTATTGCGTTTTAAAGCTTGCCTCACACACACACACACACACACACACACTGTTACTAATGACATTCCCTTTAATCCAGAATAATCCACAACAACCTTTTTTAAAAAAGGACAGGTTACGATGTTAGCCGGTGTGTAAATTCATTGTAATATATTAAAAATTGGACTCGTAACAGGTCACACGGGGGCACTCTTACGAAATTAAATAAATAAAAATACAAAAAAAAGAAAGAAAAGATGTAAAGAGAACAGAGTGTGTGTGGACTGCTCTCTGTCATTTAAAGCACTGCATCTCTAACCTAGTCTCCGCCCAGTCTCTCCGCGCTGTCCAATGACAGCCGAGACGCCATTTCTTTGCATAAAAAGATAAGTGTTTTTCTTTTCTTTTGGAGACAGGTTGTAAAAATAAATCATTTTGTTTGTTGTTGTTGTTTGTTTGTTTTTTTTCTAAACAGAGAAAACCTGTAAAAGTACTGAAGTTTGTAGGAGCTTCTAGCGTAGTGTTGTTCTTTTCGAGACCGACGTTACCACCGCGCGGCCCACGTGCTAGTAGCTAGCTGTTCCATCCTCATGTGTTTCATTTCTAGACAATCATGAGTTCATCGTTTGTTTCATGTCGGGGTTTTTTTTTTATGTCTTTCTTCTACTCTGGTTGACGTTATTGCTGTGTATGTTGAAAATTGTATTTATTTCCATAGTTTGTTTACTGAATAGCACTGCTCTTGAGCTCCCCCTTGTGGTGAAGTGGGAGGACACACGTCATGTCTGCGTGCCAGATAGTATTACACCCTCATCACGTCTTAACCTTCTAATGAAACTGGTCTATGATATAGTTATTACTTAGGATTTTTTTTTTTTTTTTTTGGATGACACATTTATTAATTCAAGTGTAAAATATTAAAAATGGGATAAAAAATAAAAAAAAAAGGAGAGCATAAAAATCAAAGATATTTCTTCATTAAAAAAAAAAAGAAAAAGAAAACGCATGACTGGTCTGGCTTAGAGAATTGTACCATTTTTTTCTACAGTTGTGTGCAAGCTCGTGTGATGTTCGGGTCCTTTTTGAGTCGTCGTGCCAAACTTTATGATTAAACAAAAAAAAAGAAAGAAAAGAAAATAGGGGAAAAAAAGAAAAAACTTTCTTTGTCTTCAGATGTTGAAGGACCGGATTTTTTTTGTTGTTGGTTTGTTTGTTGTCATTGTTTATAATTCCATTTTTGAACGTAATTGGCAAAGTCGAGGTACTTTTGTTCTGATGCTTTCTACAATGTAACTGTAATGCATTTCAACTGAGTTTAATGGAGTAATGTGGGCGGAGCAAACTAAAGAAATAAAGGACTCCAGTGTAGACTTGTGCACTCTGTCTCTGAGTTTTTCATCAGCAGCTTCTCTTCTCTTTCTCTTTCTCTTCTCTTTCTCTTCCTTTTTCTCTTTACTTTCTCTTCTCTTTCTCTTCACTTTCTCTTCTCTTTCTCTTCAATTTCTCTTTACTTTCTTCTCATTTTCTCTTCACTTTCTCTTCACTTTCTCTTCTCTTTCTCCTCTCTTTCTCTCCTCTTTCTTTTCTCTTTCCCTTCTCTTTTCTTCTCTTTTTCTTCTCTTTCTCCCCACTTTTTCTTCATGTTATCTTCTCTTTCTATTCTCTTTTTGTTCTCTTGATCTTCACTTTCTTTACACTTCCTCTTCTCTTTATCTTTTCTTTCTCTTTTCTTTCTCTTCACTTTCTTTACACTTTCTCTTCACTTTCTCTTCTCCTCTCTTTATCTTTTCTTTCTCTCTCTCCACTTTCCCTTCTCTTTATCTTTTCTTTCTCTTCACTTTCTCATCTCTTTCTCCTCACTTTCTCTTCTCTTTCTCATCTTTTTCTCCACGTTCACAGGCAGAATTTTACACTAATCACACAAAATCAAAGCAAACTTATAAAATGAAAAACAAAAATTAAAAACTACAAATTCACACTCACACAAGTCCACAGAGGATATCATCACAAATGTACAATATCACAACTGAACAAAATCATAATCAGAAAAATTTGTTAAAAAAAAAAAAAAAGTTGTTAAACGTTTTGCTACTTTACTCTGAAGGTTTCTTGAAGGTATTTATTTATTTATTATAAAGTTTTTATTTATTTATTTATTTACAATACATTTTTATTTATTTATTTATTTATTATAGTTTACAGCTTGTTTACTAAAACGTAGTGTAAACATCTTAAAAATTAAAATCTCTCACGGATGTTTGACACATATTAAGTGTAACTATAAAAGTTTGTGTTTTTATAAAATCTTATATAATTATTTTAACTTCTTAGAATGTTCAGAAATTCTGTCAAATGAATTAGAATAAGTAGAAATCAGGACGCTGTAGTCATTATACTGTTACATGTTTGTGTGTATCGTTAACTGTCTCATGAGTGCGAACTCAAGCTACACACACACACACACACACACACAGTAGCAGCCAGAAACAAGTGTGAAGGCAGGTCACTGTTCCCACACAGGACTGCTGTCTCACTGCCAGAGAGAGAGGGAAAGAGAGAGAGAGAGAGACAGAAGATCAAGCTGAAGAGAGGGAAGGAAAAAGAACGAGGGAATGAACAGCAGCTGAGAGAGGAGGAAGGGAGCGAGGGAAGCATGTGTGTTTCACTCGTTTGTTCAAGGCAAATGATGGATGAGGTGGAGAGATGTGATGACCCGGCTCATCACTCAAACTCTTATTGAGACCTACTGACGTCTCTCTCTCACACACACACACACACACACAGCCTGAAGCTTTCTCTGACACCAGACATTCTACTCACACACACACACACTTGAATTAACACACACAAACATCCCATTAACACACAAACACACAGCAAGAATCTCATATTAATTAGGACCCAGTACAGAAAGTGTACATTTAGTACATTTTGACACCTGGATCACACACACACACAAACACACACACACACACACACATACAGACACACACACACACACACATACACACACACACAATTAAACACTACGGTTCAAAAGACAGTAACAGAGAAAATCAGAATTGAACTCATATGTCACAAGAATAATCCCTGTGTGTGTGTAAAAGTTTTAAAAAATCTTTAATATATAAATTCTATATATTTATTCTTTATATTATAATTATTATAATATATAGAATAAATAATTATATAAATTATATTTTTTACTATTATGCCTAGTTCATGTGTCAAACAAAATATTTAATATATTTTTCTTTTTTCTCTTTTTTTCCTGCTTGTTTTATTTAGTGTTGTAATTTATATTTTATATTTTTATTTTAAGTTCCAAAAACAAAATAATAATGCTAATTTAAAACCATCATCATTCCACACAGCCTTGATGCATTTTAATGTTTAAGTTTAATGTTTATTTTTATTCTTTATTAAAAACATAAGCCTTTAATTAAAGTCCAAAAAATAAAGTTTAATATTACAGATTAATATTGTGTAATATTAAAAGTTTTTTTCCCATATTTTTAATAAATTAAATTTTAAAATGACTAAAAATAAAACTTTTGACTGAGAAAGACAGAAGGATAAAAGCTGGAATAAAATAAACTGTATATAATTATATAAAATATAACAATTATTTTAATGCTTAAAATTAAATTTTTTACAGAAAAAAAAATTGATCATGACTCATATATTTTAGAAAATTGCTTATTTAAATTAATTAATTAATTAATTAGTCATTTTAATTCAGAAAATTAATCCTAATAGAAGTCCCAAAGCAGCTGTTAAGGCATAAAAATAATAATAATGATAATAATAATAATAATAAAAAAACATTTATGGGACATGTGGCTGATGAATCATTTCCATGGAGGCTGAATGAGGCCTGGTGCAGGGAAACACGGTGAAGTGTCTGGTTGTCATACACACACACACACACACACACACACACACACTTCAGATGTAGTAGATTAAACACCTTGTGGAAAATAGATGAGATTTTTTGTTGTCGTAAAAAGTACTTAAAATGAAAAGTGCCGTTATTTAAAGGCACTTCAGCGAGAGTGGGTTTGGAAAATGTGCCGCTCGCAGACTGCAGTTCACTTCATCTGAATTACAACACAGCAACCTGACACAAAGTGCCGTGATTTGTGTTGAGCTGTGCGCGATTGAATTGTGAAATTTAACGTGTGTGTGTGTGTGTGTGTGTTTTGGCCCATGGTCACGCAGTAAAAGTGGTGTCACACTCTTTGGTAATTGATGGGCTAGATTTTTTTGGTCAGCGTAAGCCGCCGGGTCCTGGGCTCGACAGGGCATCCAGCTTTGATGAGGTCATCATGGGTCAGGTGGCTGTGATGAGGTCATGGCGGGTCGTCCCACTTTGATGAGGTTGGCTGAAGCAGTGTGCGTGTGTGTGTGTGTGTGTGTATGTGTGTGTGTGTGTACGGTAGTAGAGTAAAGGTGATAATGGGTCTAGGGTTGAAGCCGTGAGCCGTGTGTGTGTGTGTGTGTGCACAGTCAAGTATACATGGCCTGAGGTGTAAGGCATGGAGCAAACATGCACCATTACTGACCAGCTGGTGTGTGTGTGTGTTTGTGTGTGTGTGACTTACACATTGCACAGTATAATTAATGTATTATCAGCCAATTGCCTCAACAAGCTTAGATTCATTACAGACTGTTCCACCAAAAGTGTGTGTGTGTGTGTGTGTGTTTGTTTGTGTGTGTGTGTGTGTGTGTGTGTGTGTGGTGGGTGGGATTGTTTGTTTGTTTGTTTTCTTGTCCCCATGCCAGAAGTTGCATTATGGTAGTTGGAGAGGATTCCCATGTGATGCCCTGTGATGAATATGTAGACCAATGACTCCCTAAGGAGACACACACACACACACACTATTGCCCCAAACATGGCACCCTGACTGTAGTTGGCTCCTCCCTCATGGCTCCTGGGAGAGTTTTGCGCTACCACTATCACTCTTTTCTTGATTAGCTTGGCACCAGTTTGGTTTCACCTCATGCCAGGATATTTACCAGCTCTTAACCAGGTCTCCTCCATACAGCTGGAGAAACCTTCTCCTTCCATCAATCACTCCATCACTCTATTTATGATTTCTAGCTTCATGATGTCACTCAGTGAGCAGAAAAGCTCAACACCAGGGCTGGTGAGACGATGATGTCATCGATATCATGGCTAAGGATTTAACAGTGAGATTTTCTTTAACACACTGCCAGATCTCTTTAATAAATAAATGTTTATTTTGTTCTCTCTCTTACTCTCTCACTCTCCCCCAACTCTTGCTCAATCATTCTCACTCTCCCTCACTCTCTCTCTCATTCTCTTTCTCACTCTCTCTCCCACTCTTTCCCACTCTCTCTCATTCGCTCTCTCACCCCCCCCACTCTCTCTCACTCTCTTTCACTCTCTCTCCAACTCTCACTCTCACTCTCTCTCCAACTCTCACTCTCACTCTCTCTCCAACTCTCACTCTCACTCTCTCTCCAACTCTCACTCTCACTCTCTCTCCGGCTCTCATTCTCTCTCTCACTCTCTCTCCCACTCTTTCCCACTCTCTCTCATTCGCTCTCTCACCCCCCCCACTCTCTCTCACTCTCTTTCACTCTCTCTCCAACTCTCACTCTCACTCTCTCTCCAACTCTCACTCTCACTCTCACTCTCTCTCCAACTCTCACTCTCTCTCCAACTCTCACTCTCACTCTCTCTCTGGCTCTCATTCTCTCTCTCTCACTCTCTCTCACTCTCTTTCACTCTCTCTCCAACTCTCACTCTCACTCTCTCTCCAACTCTCACTCTCACTCTCTCTCCAACTCTCACTCTCACTCTCTCTCCGGCTCTCATTCTCTCTCTCTCACTCTCTAAGTCTCTCTCTTACTCTCGCTAACTCTCTCTCATTTTCTCTCTCTCTCTCTCTCTCTCTCTCTCTCTCTGTCTCTCTCTCTCTCTCTTTCTCTCTCTCATGCTTAATTTGAATGAATCTATCTTGGTTTTGTTTCTTCCTCAAATGCTAAAAAGATGTAAACACTCAGTCTAAATATAAACATCTTTCATGTGTTCATGTATTTTTACATTATCACTGTAATATCATCTCCTCATGATTATAACTACATTACCCATCAGCCCAGGTGTGTCATATGTCCCAGTGTTCACTCACCTGGTCTCTGTTGCTCATAGATGTCTAAAAGGATAGACCGGATACATCTCCCATGGGCTGGTTCAGTGACACTGTGACACCATACTGGTTGTTGCTAAAGGCTAAGAGAAAGGCTTTGATCTCTTTTATTGATATAAATGACTGTATTGTTTTGAATTCATAGATTTAAGTGGAAACTGATTAATTTGCAAGTAATTAAACAAAAATGCTCATCTACCTTTACATGCACATGAATTTAATATGGAGTTGGCCCGCCCTTTGCAGCTACAACAGCTTCAACTCTTCTGGGAAGGCTTTCCACAAGGTTTAGGAGTGTGTTTATGGGAATGTCTGACCATTCCTCTAGAAGCGCATTTGTGAGGTCACACACTGTTGTTGGACATGAAGGTCTGGCTCACAGTCTCCGCTCTAATTCATCCTAAAGGTGTTCTATCTGGTTGAGGTCAGGACTCTGTGAAATTCCTCCACACCAAACTCTCTCATCCATGTCTTTATGGACCTTGCTTTGTGCACTGGTGTGCAGTCATGTTGGAACAGGAAGGGGTCATTCCCAAACTGTAATATAGTGTATGTACTACATATGATAATATTAGCTATACCCGATTACTAAATGGGTACAACAGAGCTATCATGTTATATCATTATATATCATTATATCATTACCATGATATTCCCTGAGGAAGTGACAGGAGTCAGAGCTGGAGGTAGCAGAGCTGAAGATGTTGAGGTTCTCTTTGGGAGTGACAAGGTGGGACAGGATTAGGAACGAGTACATCAGAAGGGCAGCTCATGTTGGACGTTTGGGGGACAGAGTTAGGGAGGCCAGATTAAGATGGTTTGGACATGTTCAGAGGAGGGAGAGTGAGTATATTGGTAGGAGAATGTTGGACATGGAGCTGCCAGGAAGGAGGCAAAGAGGAAGGCCAAAGAGGAGGTATATGGATGGAATAAATGAGGATATGAAGCTAGTGGGTGCAAGTGTTGAGGATGAAGAAGGGATAGGTGGAGAGAGATGATTCACTGTGGCCACCCCTGAAGGGAAAAGCCGAAAGAAGAAGAAGAAGAAGAAGAAGAAGAAGAAGAAGAAGAAGAAGAAGAAGAAGATATCATTACCACGATATCATTTTCCATATTTTTCTTGATTCAATCCCATTAATCATGTCTAAACACATGAAGAACAAGTAGGAAAAATCATGTTAACAACTCGTACGATATCAAGTAGAAGTAGCAAGTGATGTCTATCCTCTTAGATGTCTATGCTGTTACTGCTGTGTAACTTCCTGTGTTGTGTTCTTTCCATGTCATGTTTCCCTTCATCCTGTTCATCACTTCTGCTGTTTTGTTTTGTTTATACTCCCATTTTTATAGTTAGTTTCAGTTTTTTACACAGTAAAAGTCTGCTCCCGTTTCCGTCTTCACCTCAGGTGGGTTTAAACTCTGTCAGGATTTATTAAATGTACAAATATACAGGGTTTTTTTATTTTATTTTATTTAATCATCCTCTGTATTTCTCTATCGATGTTAGATATCAACCTTCAGCAGCTTCTCTCCTCATTACGGTCTGCTTAGGGACGTGACCTCAGACTGTGTTAGTGGAGTTTTATACCTCAGTTAAAAAGCACTCAGATTTATTCATCCAGGATCATCAGGTTAATGGATATTTACCGGGAAAGCAGAGAAGAGGAATGTGCTGGACCAGAGAAAAAAACACATTAGACATTAGAGCTTTATTAGAGGTTCTAAAGGATTACAGAAGGATAATCTCCATTACACACACACACACACACAGAGAGAGAGAGAGAGAGAGAGAGAGAGAGAAGTTTAAGGGTTTAAGCTAGCAGTGGATATTTTGGGTTTGTTCAGCCTCACCACTGGACACAATTCTTCCTCCTCCTCCTCCTCCTCCTCCTCCTCTTCTGTTCCACACACACTGTCACCCCGTCATCAATGTTCAAATCTTTGGAAACTGATAAATTTTTAAGCTGAAAAACATCAGTGTGACTGTATCTAAATGACTCACTTCAGCCAGTCGTGTCTAAGTGATGTTAGTGAGCAGGTACTATGTTGCTGTGTTTCTACAGATATCTTCAGCTTCAGTGTTTTTAGAGATCTAATTCCGTGTGTATTTTTGTTTTTGTTTGTTCAAATAGTTTTATCTCATCCAAGACAATGAAGTAGTCACTCTTTTCTTGTGTACAAAAGATTAATGACGTGTTTAAAGAGATCTGAGAGTCCAGGTGAAAATATCCACCGAGTCAGGAACAGTCATGTAAGCTGCTCTCAGCTCCCCCTAGTGGCCGTTTCTCCACCTCACAGTGTGTGTGTCTCTCTCTCTCTCATTCTCTCCCTCAGTCTCTCTCACTCTCCTTCACTGTATCTCATTCTCTCTCTTACTCTCCCTCATTCTCTCTCTCCATCTTTCTCTCACTCTCTCTCATTCTCTCTGCCTCTCTCTTATTCTCTCTCTCCATGTCTCTCTCTCTACTCTCGCTCATTCTCTCTCTCTCTCTCTCTCTCTCTCTCTCTCTCTCTCTCTCTCTCATTCTCTCTCACTCTCTTTCACTGTCTGTCATTCACTCTCTTACCTCTGTCTCATTCTCTCTCACACTCTCTCTCTCTATCTCTTTCTCATTCTGTCTCTCCATCTCTCTCTCAATTTCTCTCCCATTATCTCTCACTTTCTCTCTCACTCTCTCATTCTCTGTCCATCTTACTCTCACCCTCTCTCATTCTCTCTCATTTCCTGTCCATCTCTCTCTCTCACTCACTCTCTCTCTCTCTCTCTCTCTCATTCTCTCTCTTCATCTCTCTCTCACTCACTCTCTCCTTCACTCTCCGTATTTCTCTCCGTCTCTCCCCTTCTCCCTTGTCTGTTTTGTCTGACGTTATCGAGTGTAGATGGGGGATTTCCACCACATTAACACACCCGAATTCCTCATGGGTCCCGGAGATTATACTCCACACAAAAGTAGTACAAGAATAAAAGACAAGCAAACACACTGATGTCTCTTAACTCGCTCCCCAGTGTGAGAGAATTAGAAGATACGCATCAGCCCAGCGCAGCTTGACCACTTTGTGGGTTTGTTTTTTCTAGTCAGAGCGCTCGGCCTTTTCTCACTGACAGTTTATCTCCTTTGCCCTTTTTTTTTAACATTATCACCGCTGGTATCTGTGCCAGAGGCAGTTCTAAGGTCTTCAGGGATCGAGTGAACACACGGGGGATACAGTTACTCTAATCCTCCGTCACATAATAACGACATGATGAGATAGAGACGCTCCGCTAACACTCCATGCAGTGTGAAAGGCGGAGCAGATCACTTCACGCATGATGTGTATTAGCTACGTTTATCTGTGAGATATATATATAGCACAGATTTTCCCTGTGAAATCGCCCGGGATTTGTGTCGTATTTCTGTTACTACATGCTTGTCAAGCTCAGATCCTTATTTAGCATTAACACAGAACTCTTATCATGACTAAAGCTGCACTGACAGTGAATACTGATCGTTTTATTTATCAGTCTATAATTAGAGGAGCATAGAGACATACACATTACCTCATACACTTAAACACTACTGCTATTCTACTGTCTTAAATACCTTAGCTTAGCTAACAGAAGCTAGGAAAATGATTTTTTTTAGCATGTTGCTAGCATGTTTCTATGTCTTTCACTGCAATATGGAACCAGTAAAATTCCACTGCCTGTGTGAGAACATTGCACATCAAATGAGAAATATCGAAGAAGAGCAGGTTTTGTGCTGGTTATAGAGCTGTATCCGATTAAAAGTTTATATTGGTGTTCCAATTTTATTATTTATAATATTACATCTACACACAGTCTGTGTTTGTGATAAAATCCAGAAATGTCCCGTGATTCTATAGTGTAAAACATGGAGCTAAATGAAAGTCTGGTCTGGTCCGCAGCCGGACACCCAAACGAGACGACTTTATTTTAAAGCGGCACACGGATCTAAAACAGCAGCAGGACGAAGTTAACAGTTAAATATACAGTTTATGGTTGTCGGTGGTTGCTGACCGGCAGCACGTGGTCAGGACAGTAAAAAGAAATCCATCATGGAAGCAGTTTGGTGTTGGAGTGTGCTCGGGGTGAGGAATGCTGCAGGGGAAGATTTCATGGCTTTGAATACGTTTACGAGAGACGGAATTAGCTATTTATTTCTGGGACACAGTTTGACGGACACTTGCGCCAAGGGAGTGTGTGTGTCTGTGTGTGTGTGTGTCATGTTGGGCAGATTAAAGTCACGGTGTGTAGCACTGTGGCCACCCAGTGTTTTCTGGATGGATGGCCCTTGGAGGCCTCTGTGACTGGTGTCAGGTGTGTGTGTGGATGGTCTCGAGGCCCCTTCTCATCTAGAAACAGGTGTGTGTCGTCCCTGGCTGAAGGCTTTAGCACGATAAACATTATTGGAGAACATCTGTCGTCTGTCACAACGCGGGGCCAGTCGGAGAAGCCCCCCATCCATCAGTCTGGGTCCGCTGCACAATGCTTCAGGGACGGGTCTAGGATCCTAGCATGCACTCACACACACACACACACACACACACACAAAGAGGCTGTTCCACTGAGGTGAGGCAGAGGATGACAGGTATAGGCAGGTGACCTCCTCTGCTTCATCCCACTCTCTGGGCTTAGCATTGCCCTATATAGCAATCTCACACACACACACACACACACACACACACACCTACAACAGCACTTAAGTTCAAAAGAAATGGGACAATTCAACTATTTAACTATTAGTTTCATTACTTACATAAATGTGTACAATAATATTCTTGGAGTTAATATTAACCAGTTAACTAGTCTTTGAGTGGTAGGGATTTGGACTAAACCTGTTTAATTCGAGTGACCAGTCAAAGAAATGAATGACTGTAAAAACGAAAACAGTGAAACTGACAAATGTCTGTTATGATTGGTTCAGATGATCAACAATGGGCCAGTGGACCATTTCACTGGAGTCTTCAGTGAAATGGTGATGGTTTAACACGAGCAAAAGGTGGCATTTTGAGGGTGTTGGCTCAGTGGGATGGCTGAGATGGACAAACAAAATTAACAAACCATGGATCTCCAAACCCTACCATGAGAATCACAGAGAGAAAGCAGTTAATTCAGCCTAGCAGTAAACAACCTAGTAAACAACCTACCTGTTTACATCAAACCAGCATCATTTCATCAGGAAATGTGTGACAGATGTAAATACCATCAAATTGTCTTTATTTGTCACATATACATTACTGCACAGTGAAAATATTTCTTCACATATCCCATCCTTGGGGGCTGGAGTCAGAGCGCAGGGTCAGCCATGATACAGCGCCCCTGGAGCAGGGGGGGTTGGGGGCCTTGCTCAAGGGCCCAACGGTTGCAGCCTGTCGGTGCCAGGGCTTGAACCCTGATCTTCCAGTCAACAACCCAGAGCACAAATTTACACTTGAACATTCATCACATTAACATGGTAATAAATCTTTCATTTCAGAATCTCCTGATCATCAGAACCACCAAAACGCCCCCAAGTCTGATTACTCAGACACTGCACTGTATATCAATATCTGTTAGACAAGGAGAGTTAATAAGAATAAATGAGCTGAAGAACACACACACGCCGTCTTCCACAGAGAGCAAAAACAGATTTAATTCAAAACTCATAACAATTCTTCATTATAGCACCATTTCCTTCACTGAGAGGTTTGATCATCCAGACAGTATTTGCAGTGAGATAAATAAAAGTAAACACAAGTATTACAGGAGACAAAGTACGTCTGTCTTTCACATCTCATTCTTTACACGCTCTTGTTGAAAGTAGGGTACGAGGACGGGACATTTGTAGGCTTACGGATTAGAGCTGTTTGGCGTGTAAGCGTCGGTGGATCACTGAACTCCGGAGGCTCCGTTTACAGCAATCAGGCCGAAGCGGACAGCTCGCTTTTAACAATTTACACAACGTCACTCAGACAACGTGCCGAGTAACTGGATATCGGTCGCGCTTGTCACCGGAATCACATCACAGGAAATATATAAAGAGCCTGAAAGCTGTTCAGTGCTGCGCGACGGGACGAGGCCACCATCATGAGTTTGAACAAAAATACACATTTCTGATATGATACACAACGCTGCTGAGTTATCTACACACACACTTTCTAGAATAAAAGACTTTTTTTTTTGCAGTACATGATCCACACACAAGCGAGTCACTTGTTTATCACTTCCTTTGCTGTATGGACTAGCCAATGTGCGTTATTTCTGGGAAATTGTCAAATGTTCCTACTTAATACAGAATCGTTAGTAATTTATGATAGTGGTTATATGTGGTATATGTGATGCCGGAGTTTGCTGGGGTATATAAGATTCATCACTGTGTCTCTTGTGCCTTCAGACTGTAGAGTGGAACAGAAACAGCGGTGTTCTTTACACAGGTACACACACCTCAGGGAACTGCACAGTGCAGCACCTTTTTTGTAGCAGTGGCAGTGTTTTACTGTAAATTGCATTTGTGGGTTACTTTAGAGGAATGTTTTGCGTTATATTGTGTTTGCATGTAGTGAAATGAAAGGCCGTGGTTGCGTTTGTGTGGCTTGTAAAATGTAAAATTGCATGGATCTTGTGGCTTTATGGGCTGTTGCACGTTTTGATTACTATGGTTTAAAACAATAGGCTCCCTCAGGATTTATGCACATACACACACACGCACGCACACACACACACACACATAACACATACATCATGCACATATAAAATGCACATACATTATTTTCCTGGTCTTAGAACTTGGTGCATGGCGAAATCACTCAGTTTCAAATTCATACACACGACTGATGAGCTGACTGGTTACAGAGTCATAAACCACACAACACACACACACATACACACACACACACACACATTCATACATACAGAAAAGTCTAAAGTGGCAGAAAGGCATTAAGTGTGTGTGTGTAAAGTTTTAAAATAATTTGTTATACATAAATAGCTCTGTGTGTGTGTGTGTGTGTGTGTGCATGTGTGTGTTTCCAGTTGTAGAACAGCAGTGTTACAGGCCTCTCCGTCTCTTGGGTGGGAGAGACACAGCCAATTCTGAGAGAAAGAAAGACAGAGAGAGAGAGAGAGAGAGAGAGAGAGAGAGAGAGAGAATACTTTTATTAAAATCTGTCATTAGATATAAACATTATGTTCATGTTAGTGACAAATGAAGTGAGAAACTGAGACTTAAAGGAAAGGACATTTACTGTACTCAGGGATTAAAGAAATGAAAGAAATATTCCAGTATTATTTGATCAGGATTTGCTGTGAATGCCCTAAAAATTCGAGACATGACAATTCCTGCAAAATGTAAGATATCAACCTGAAACCCATAACAGACATCTAAGGGCAGTAGATTGTGTGGTCAGTAACTGATTATTTGAAACATATCTATGTTGTAAAACAATTCCAAAAACATACTTTCAGAACCGACACATCTAAACTCTAGTTACAGACATTTGCCCCTGGAACCTTCATGCCAAGTTCCTGGTTCCTTAACTGTTTCTCTCACCTTAGGACTGAGTGAGAAGCAGCCATCACAGTCTCTCCACTGGCATGGGAAGTGTTAACAATCTAAAACCTAGACAAGATACTCAGTGATGCCCAGATGCCCACAGCTCAGACTTCCTGGAGTGACCTCAGATAGTACCTCTGATGATGATGAGATGCTCCTCAGAGTGGACCAGAATGTGGCTCAGAGACTTGCACCAACTCTCACACACATTTACCCTCAGCCTGTGAGGAAGGCATCCACGGTGACTATCTGACATGGCACATGCTTTCAAACCCCATACCTTCAGCAAGTTAGGGCTTGTCGCCCTGGATCTGTGATGAGAATCCATCTCTGACTGTGGAATCTGATTATTACAGGCTGATAACCGACTTCCTTAGTTCCAAAAGAAATATTTTTGCACATAGCGACCTGCTTCAATCTGATTAGTAAACATGCTCCTGTCTGCTCCGAGGTGGAGCACATGGAAGCTAGTCATCCGAGTACAGCAGAGGCATCAGAGATGACAGGATTGTGTCCTGCTTGTGTCACTTAAACACCCGTGCTGCCAGAGAGATACTGAAGAAATGGACGTTGGAATGTCTGCACTTGGAAGGTAAACCTCAAGAAATGGAGAAAATCTGCTGGATTGGACCATGAAAACATTGTGGATCCACTGACTAACATCTAATAATAGGAGAGCTTTTTTTCAAACCAGTTCCTCCCAACACCAATGTTCTAAACCATCAAAAGTGAACAAACTTCTTGGAAACTTGGCGATTCTGAAATTGACAAGGTCATGAGCTCCAAAGTGGGTGTGAGTGGATTTCATGGAACTCTTTAGTAGTGGAAATGAGGGCTTCTTTGGCTACAAGCCAAAAGACTGACCATGCCACATATGGAAGGTTTCTTGGGGTTAATAAACACATGTCCAGCAGCGCAGACTCCGCCAATTACACTTGCCACTATGCACAACACAGACTGGCAGACAACCCCACTGCATCCTGGCCTAGGTATCTCACTGCCAGGAGAACACTTTCCATCACTTTTATCACTGATGGGTCAATAGCTGCAGATGCAAGCAGGACAATGGTAAATGAATTACCTGTTTATGCCATATGCGAGATGATGTCATAAGGCCTTACCAGGGCAGTATACATCTGAACATATTGCTTTGTCTGGTGAACCAACAGGTTCAAGTGTCCAGGAACGCAGGAAGCCTGCTGATTAGATAAAGTAAATGCCATGCAGCCCAATCACATGACAGCAAGCAGCTAACACTGTCTATGCAGTCCTCACAATAAAAAGCAAGAGAAATCTCCACATCCACACGTCCACATCCACCATCATGTTGAGGGTCTGTGTGGAAACGAGCTGGACTGAGCCGGAGCACCAAGAGAGGCTCAGGGGAAGCGACGGAAACCCGACTCCGGATACTGTATGCCTGTTAACAGACTCCAGCTAACTACACAAGCTCAGTGGTGGAGAGCATGGTGAAGGAGAACCAGTCATGTCCATATTCACAGTGCCGGAGGTCACAGATGGAGCGCATCGAAAGGTGTTCACAGTTAGCATGCTAGCTGAGAGTGAAGTGCCACAGAGAACAACGGAACCATTGGTAACTAACTTCCAGACCATGCAGGAGGGAAAGATAACAAGGCTAGCAAGAAGCCCGAGAGCTCCAACTGTCTCCAGAAAGAACAAATAAACTCAGTGCAGCTTGATGAGATGTAAGATGACGGTAGCTGATAGGAGCTCTGACCACAGGCACACAGATAGCTCTATTACCATCAAATACCACATCATGGGGTCATTTTGTAAAGGTCTTAGCATGCAGGAGAAGGTGATATAGCAGATTCTCACCACCCCAGGGGTTAGGATGAATAAACACAAAGCGTATGGCTTATGGATAGTACACATGGAGATAAAACCAAATTCACCAGATCTCCAGCCGTTATACTCAAACTCTCAGGACTTTTCATGGTAAAGGTGTTCAAAATCTTTTCCATCACACACACACACACACACACACACACACACTACTACACAGTAATGGTAAATATACCTGTGGTTGAAAATTGAACAGGGTATTTGCTTTATTCGATGGTAGGACAAAGCACCTTTTACATTAGAGAGAGCGGGAAAGAAGTGAAGAAAGAAAAAGCAAAAAAATGCCAGAGAGACGGAGGAAAGACAAGAAAGTAGCAGCATAGGGAAGGCATGTGACCTTAAAAATGAGAAGCAAATGTGGAAGGTTTCATGGGGACTATGGGGTGTGTAAGGTTGGGGGCATGCACACACACACACACACACACACACACACTGAACCCTGCTGTGTTGCACTTAACATAACTGTCAGAGAAGACTGACCAAAATGGAGAAAGACAGAACAGCCTCAACATCTTAGTGGCCTACACACACACACACACACACACACACATTCTTGGAGCCGTTTCAGCTTTCTGCAGTGAATGATGGACAGTAATATAGAACGTTAGAAATATTCGCTGGTGGATGGAAAGATGTGTGGAATCACGTCTCTACGTCTCCCAGTCCCTGATATCACAATAAACAAGGTAATTATACACCTTTACGAAAATATTACAAGTTTTACTTCAGTACTTTCAGTCTGTCCAACACTGAGCTGCTTCACTCCTGCTTACAGTACGCTTTCTGTCTTTAATAAACGTCACACTGAAACTTATTTTTATTGGCTTTAGAGAAATGAGCTTCGATTAATAGGAAATATATATATATATATATATATATATATATATATATATATATATATATATATATATATATATATATATATATATATATATATGGACATGTTGTGACTCGTTATCCATTTGCCAAATGATATTATTTTATATATTTTCCACACACACACACACATACACACACACCTGTCTCACTACCTTAATAAGGCTCGTCCCCTGACATCAATATTAATGCAGCTAATTAATGCTACAGCACACCTCAATCAAGCCCTTAGAAAATCAAACTTGGTTCTTTTAATAAAAAATGAAATCTTGTTTACACACACACACACAAACTACTCTTACCATCCTTACAAGTTGGTCCCAGCCAGGGAAATGAACACACACAGTGTCCGTTGCGCTGGTCACACTGTCCTCCATGAGCACATTGACACTGAAAAGAACACTGAGGACCAAACGACCCACTCACACACTCTGAGAGAGAGAGAGAGAGAGAGGGGTGCATTCATAATGCATCATACACATTGTTATAATTCATAAGTTCTCTTAAGTTCACTAATATACACAGATCTTGCAAAATACTTTATAATTTGGTAATGTATCTTGTACTAAGTGTGTGTGTGTGTGTCTTTGTACCTTTCTCACAGAACTCCCCTGTCCTTCCAGGGGGACAAAGGCATCGGCCTGTGACCGGATCACAAGGGACACCATCTACACACTTACATTGGTGTACACACCCCACACCATAACTGTCTGCAGCACAACCTGAACACACACACACACACACACAAACACCACACACACATACACACTCTGACATTTATTAATTGTATAAACGCGTTCTTTCAGAGTCAGCTTTACGCGGTCGACGGTACAGAGAGTAGCGATAGAAATTTACAAAAAAAATACAATACAAAATGATTTTCAATTAAGGTTAATCAATTAATTAATTAATTAATTAATTAATTATGACTTATTCATAAATATTTTAAATATTAATTTAAATATTAATAAGGTTATAGGGGAACCGTCTCACTGTTATTAATTTATAAAATGGAATATTGTCAGGATAATTAATAAGAACTCATCACTAATAACCCATATAACACCAGTCACCTACGTGTCTCACAGCACTCGCCCGTGAAGCCTGGAGGACACACACACTCTCCTGTCACGTGATCGCACGTTTGAGCGTGAGTGCAGTTGCACTGATGTGAGCACAGCTCACCGAAAAATCCAGCAGGGCATTCTGGGTAAAAAAAGAAAAGAAAAGGGGAAGAATAGAAGATATTGTCCTTTTATTTGTTTTTGCTCAGTTTAAACAGACAGAGGACTATCTTGAAACACACACACACACACTCACGGTGTTGGCAGGCGGGGCCGTAGTGTCCATGTGCACAGGAGCAGGAGCCTGTAATGCGGTCGCATGACCCATTATTCTGACACACACATTCCTGTTCGCAGTTAGCTCCATACCAGCCTGGGGAACACTCTACACACACACACACACACACACACTGTATTAAGGCACTGTTTAGTTAATTACACCAGGAGAAAAGTAAAACACTTAGTTAAAAGCATCTGCCTTCAGGAGCTGGTTTACTTTGTGGTCTGCTGCTTGGTTACTCTGTGTTTGTTTACCTTCCTCACAGCGCACTCCGGTGCTGCCCAGTCCACATCTGCAGGTTCCGTCAACCGGGTGACACACACCTTCGTTTACACACGTGCACACACCACGACACTGAGCTCCATAGCGACCCCTGGGACACACTGCAGGAAGGAATAAAAGACACAACTCGTGATTGGTCAGAAGGTTAATTTTCTACAACGAGCAGCTCGGAAAATGGTTCACGTGATGATGAAGGAGATGTTTGTTTAACAAAGCTGGAAGGAGTCTCCAGTGTCAGGGACCTGGAACCATCAGCTGTGGTTCTTTAATTTGCCACTGGGACAGTTCCCTGCCAGACCACCAGAGGGGGTGTTGGCAGGTGGTGCATCATAACCTGCATTTCTGTTTGTGTATTCCCCACGTGTTTTGTGCCACACCCCTCCTATTGT